>NW_011499965.1:292171-330689 GCF_000495115.2 Populus euphratica
TGGGGGGGGGGGGGGGGGGGGGGGGTGGTATTTTATGTATATGGAATCCGGATCTTTTTTGTGTCTCTAGCTGTACTATTGCTATGAATGGCCGTATTTTGCATATTGAAGGCACCTTCACTCGGTCCAATCTAGATTGCCTAGTCTCTTTTGTATATGCTCCGAATGTTGGGAACCTGAAGAATGAGCTGTGGACTTATCTTGTTACATTCAGGGATAGTGTTAGCAAGCCATGGTGTCTTGCGGCTGATTTTAATGAAACTTTATTCCCATCAGATAGGAAAGGCAGCTCACAAATAACATCTTCCATGACAAGATTTAAAAATTGCATTGATGGTTGTAATCTTATGGAGCTCCCCTTAAATGGGAGAAAATTTACATGGTCTCGAGGTAATGCCGCAAGCCGCATTGATAGAATATTTTTATCAGGGGATTGGTTGCAGGCTTTTCCATCCTCTACTTTATTCGGTCTCTCAAATTATTCATCTGATCATAGGCTTGTGTCTAATTTTAGGAGTATGATTCAGAGCTTTTGGAGCTCAATTACAGTTTCAAAATCTGGCACAAGGAATATGGTCCCACCTCTAAAGATGTTGAAAGAGAGATGTCGGCAGTGGAGTCAAGCTACTGTGGGAAGCATGAATAACAGAATTGACGAACTGGAACTTGAAGCTAACTCAATGGATCATCAAAATGAGTGCAGGGTCTTGACTGCTGATGACCTGATTAGAAGTAATTCCATTGCCTCCCGACTCAAAATCCTGTATAGAGCTCAAGAGTCTGCCTGACATCAGAAGTCAAGAATTTAGTGGTGTAAGCTTGGAGATAAAAATACCCGATTCTTTCATTTAGCTGCAACAACAAGACAGAAAAAGAATCAGCTTGCATGCCTGGAGGTTGATGGACAGATCCTATCTAAACCAATCGATGTGAAGCTAGCTGTCTTTCACTTTTTCCGCAACCTATACTCCCACCAGAACAGTCCTAGAGCTTCATGTACAAATTTGGAATTCTCAAGGCTGAAGCCTTCATCCTCGGCTGCTCTTGAATTGCCATTTTCTGCAAAAGAGATTACAGCAGCTGTGTGGGATTGTGATGGAAATAAAGCTCCAAGTCCTGATGGTATTGACTTCCTTTTCATCAAGAAAGCATGGAACATTATAGGTGAGGATATTATCTAGATGGTTGATGAATTCTATCGGACTAATCTCCTTCCTGCAGGTATCAATAGCACCTTTGTTACTCTCATTCCGAAGATTAAAGGTGCTAACAAGCTATCAGATTTCAGACCTATTAGTTTGGTGGGCAGCCTATACAAGATCTTCTCAAAGATTTTAGCAACCAGGTTGAAACATGTTACGGCAGAGGTCATCTCTCATCATCAAAATGCTTTCATCAAAGGGAGGCAAATTTTAGACAGCGTCTTGATTGCAAATGAGGTCAAGACGCAAATGAGGTCCTTTCTTTCATCAAGAAAAAAAAGAGTAAAGTTTATCTTTTCAAATTAGATTGTCATAAAGCCTTTGATTTAGTGTTATGGGAATATATTAATGAAATCATGGCTAGTATGAGCTTTGGTAGTAGATGGCGAGGGTGGATTATGCAATGCATATCAACGGCAAAAATATCTGTGCTTGTTAATGGGTCTCCCACGGAAGAATTCTGCTTAGCAAAAGGCCTACGTCAAGGAGACCCTCTCTCTTCTTTTCTCTTCAACATTACAATCCAGGGCTTGAGTTGTATGTTGCAGCGTGGCTGTGATTTGGTTTGACTTCGGGTATAAACATCAGTAATACAGGGCTTGTCATATCTCACTTACAGTTTGCGGACGACACCCTTATGTTCAATTCAGACTCTTTACATAGCATGTAGAACATTAAACGTATCCTATTATTCTTTGAACTTGTATCGAGGCTGAAGGTCAATTTTTATAAAAGCAACATTGTAGGTGTGGGTGTAGTAGCTCATACATGTAACTCCACGGCTCAGCTTCTCAAATGCAAGCAGGATTAGCTGCCTCTCATGTATCTTGGGCTCCCCATCGGTGGAAACTTGGGCAGAGCTACAATGTGGAATCCTATTTTGCGCAATATCAGTTGTCGGTTAGCTTCATGGAAAGGCAGGTTCTTATCTATTGGGGGCCGTTTGTGCTTGATTAAATCTGTGCTCAGCAATCTCCCCATCTATTACCTATCTATGTTCCCCATGCCTGCTACGGTAGCCTCCAAAATTGATCAGAAACTTTGATCCTTCCTCTGGTCTAGAAATGAGGAAAGGCACAAAATATGCAATGTCAGCTGGGCCACTGTTACTCTTCCAAAACATGCAAGTGGTCTTGGGATTGGTTCCTTAAGGGACAAAACACAGCTCTGCTCTTTAAATGGTTATGGAGGTTTGGGTTGGAGGAATCAAGTATATGGAAGGATGTGATCAAAAGCATCCACAACACCAATTCCTCTAAACTACTGCTGCAAGCTCCTATTCCAGGAGTTGCAACTACACGGTCCTGGATTGTCAACCATTGTGTGAGAAATAATAAGCTGCAGGATATTGTGAATGAGCAATCTCTGGTTCTTATCGGAAATGGCAAGAAGACTGTTTTGGCTTGATTGCTGGCTTAATAACCACTGTTTAATAGAGCACTTTCCTACTCTTTTCCAATTATCCAATGACAAAGCTATCAGCATTGCTAAGATGGGAATGTGGGAAGGGTATGAGTAGATTTGGATTTTTTCCTGGATACATCCACTACGAGGGCGTAACATTGGCTTGCTTGATCAACTCTATACAATCATATCGATAGTGCACATGGACAAAGATGGAAAGGATAGACTAATATGGAAGGACAATAATTCAGGAAGATATTCAGTGAAATCTCTCTATGGATTGTTAAGTCCAAAGCCTTCCACAAACAATGCCTTCTCATTTGCTGGAATTTGGAAAGGTATTGTTTCTCTTAAGGTAGAGATCTTTTGCTGGATGACTATCACTAATAGAATCAACACCCGATGTATGTTGGTTCGAAGAGGTATATTGGTCAACTCGGAATCAAATTGTCCTATCTGCCTAGTAGAGGCAGAATCGGTGGACCATATCTTGCTGCACTGCCATAAGCATTGGCTCATTTGGTCCAAAATCATTAAGTGGTGGGGTTTAGTTTGGTGTTGCCCAAAGAGCTTCTCAGATTTGTGGTCTCAATGGACTTCCATGGTGCATTGTCATTTTCAGAGGAAGGCATGACTGATGTTGTTTTTCTCAGTGGCTTGGTCTCTTTGGCTTTTTCGAAATGATCTGATTTTCCAATAGAAAACATCTGACTATGATTCAATATTCTTTCTTATTATCACTCGTCTATGTCTATGGCTAAAAGCTATCCATTCTGATTTCCCATACTCTCTTACAAATCTAATCAGAATGGCAGATGGCTTGCTTCGGTGGTCCAATGCTCACTCTCCCAGGATTAATAATATGTGGTCTCCTCCTATGATTAATAGTCTTAAATGGAACGTGGATGACTCCTCTCTTGGTAAACCAAGCCCCTCTGGAATAGGTGGTGTGCTGCAAAATCACTATGGCCATCTTCTTGGTATGTTCTCTGTTCTAGTTGGTATTTTAGACTCTAATATTGCTAAGTTAAGGGCTATTGTCAAAGTCATTGAACTATCATCATCTAATTGTCTCTTCCACCATTAACACCTCATCATAGAATCTGACTCTATTAATGTTATTACCTGGATGACTAAGCCTCACAACCGTTCCTGGAAGCATCATAATCTGTTCTCCTCTGTTAATAGATTGAAAGCATAATTTAGTTCAATTTCCTTCTCCCATATCTTTCGTGAAAGTAATTGTATGGCAGATTGCATAGCTAAACAAGGAGTGCGGAGATCAAGTGAATTTGTTGCCTAGCTTTGACTCCACTATTTTTCTGTGGCCTTGCTCTTGTGTCTTCTACCATTATATCTTTGAGTTATTTCTGTTTTGTTTTATAAAAGAATGTTTAGTTTTGAGCTTATTCGGATGG
This sequence comes from Populus euphratica, assembly GCF_000495115.2. Lineage (NCBI taxonomy): Eukaryota > Viridiplantae > Streptophyta > Magnoliopsida > Malpighiales > Salicaceae > Populus > Populus euphratica. Next base: position 296,196 of record NW_011499965.1, read on the forward strand.
ATATTCTATGGTTTTCTTTGCTTTTGTTTTTCTTAGACTGCGTTTTATCCTATATATGGCTTTTTGTCATAGTAAGATATTATGTAGCTTATGTACTACTCCCACCAGACTTTGATGTTTAAATAATATACACATCTTTCAAAAAAAAAATCATGTAAGTAATTTGTATCCCTTCGTAACAAATAGATATTAAGCTCTTTCTCTTCTCCCTTGTAATGACTTTGGTTATATATAAAGCAGAACTCGCCTGTCTCTGGTGTGTCTCTTCAGAGTTCTTTCATATTGCAGGGTCCGCACTTGACTTTTCAATTCTTAGCACTAAATAGTTTGACAACAATTGATCACATGCGTTTTTGATAAATAGGATGTATTGGTCGCGGACCTGACCTATGATATGGGGTTGGATTCTTTTTCTTTCATATAAAAAATAAAAAATAATGTTCATAAAATGTGTTCTAAAGCATTGAGAAAGATACATGATTTAAGTTAGTTATAGAAGAGGCTAGATTAAATAAATTTGTTTTATTTTAATTAAATGATAAAAAAAAATGGTCAGCTAGAGCATATAGAATAAATTAAGAAAAAATGATCATGATAACTTGAAAAAAATATTATTTCAAAAGAGAATAAATGATGTAACTTAATTTTCGACTAATTGAATATGAAATAATGAATTTGGATATAAAAAATATTTTAATTCTTAACTAATTAAATGTTAGAAGTTAAAAATAAAAAAATTCAATTATACAAAAAGATTAAAAAAAAGCAGTTGAAAGAATGAACATCAAAATTAAAATAAAAAAAATAAATTTTATTTTTTATTGAAGGGTGAAATTGAAAACAAAATTCAATTTAATAAAAGAACTCAAAAAATAAAACTATCAAAGGACTATATTAAAAAAATAATATATCACAAATTGAGATTGAAGGATAAAATTAAAAATAACTCAAAATTTCACAAAATGAATAAAAAAATAAATAATGAATTTGACATCTCAATTAGATGACAACTTTGAAATTTTGTATAGCCAACATGATTTTTAAGATGAGAAAAGAGTAAAGTAGAATGAAAAGAAACAAAAATCATTAATATTACACCAACATCTCATTAACACCATGCGTTGTCCTTAAAAGAAAAGGATATTGCAATGCTTTTAATAACATGACAAAAGCTAATGTTTGGTCACTAGGAGATGCCACCTGAATGGCACTATCGCCACTTGTACGCTAGTATAAGCATTACATGAGCTAGCTATTTTTTGTTTTCAAATAATATGTTATATTTATTAAAATACTAAATTTTACTTTAACTAATTAAATAATAACAAAAAAATTAGTGTAAAAATACTAAAAAGCTCTTGCATACCAATTTATAAATTTTTATATATAAAGATATTTTAATTATTATATATCAAGATCGGTAAGTTCAAAATACAAAAACACTTATCTTTAATAACTAGTTCAAATTCTTTCACGAGGAGAGCAAAATTATCATTACTTTGTTTCAATAAATAGTACTTATTAATCTACATGAACAGTATTTCTCCAAACAGTGATAGTTTTGGTTGATGACCTCAAGATGCGATTATTTTGTTTTGGAAACTCAATAAACTAATTACGGTATAACAAGAAAAAGGCCAATTTTTCATTTGCATAATTATTTTGTTATAATTCAAGGAAGGAACTACTTTTATTAAACAATAAAAAAAAACAAGAAGTGATGACTAAAAATTAGTTTTCACTGTTCCTAATTGAAGTGGTAGTGATCACTAAATCCATAGCCCAACGCTACGCCACAAGTTAAATGAAAAAAAAAATATTGGTTAATAAAATTGTCCAAATATTGCAATTGTGCTCTTAAAAAGTTAAAAATGTTTGTGACAAAGTCAAATAAGCTGATAACATTTAATTAGATGATAAAAAAAAATAATGGTAAATAGATTAAATCAAACAAAAAAAAGTTTGGATGAGAAAACATCAACAAAAATGACAAAACTTGATGAAGCTTAGTTCTAAGCCAACCAAATGTAAAAAATTGAAATAGAAGAAAAAAAAACTTAAATCAATCTGAATATGCATGTTAAAGTTGCAAGTCGGTTTATTAGATTGTAATAAATATATAAAAATTAAATAGAAAAATAATATAACCCCATTCCTAAAAGGTCAAATGTAGAAAAATAAAATAAAAAAGAAAACAATTTAAAAGAATGATAAGATAAAGAAAAAAAGAAAAAAGAAACACCAGCAAACACAACAAGTCTACCAAACCTTATGATCCAGATTATGAGAATGACATAACCTAATAGAAAGTAAATTATAAAAAATTGCAAAACCCAATCTTAAAACGAACCAAATATTGAAGGATAAAACTAATAAAATTTTAAATTAAAAAAGTAACGATCCAAAAAAAACTTGTCACACCTGTGGTCTTGGTAATGAAATCGGGACAACTAAATTGAAAGAAAAAATAAATAAATCATGAAGATCAATTTTAAAAAAAGAGATTGAAGGATGAAAATGAAACAAAAAAATTGTGTTAAGAAAAATAAACCCTAATAAATAAAAGAACAATATTAATCCAGGTTAATTTTAAAAATATATGACTTAGTTTATAAAACAACGATCCCTTGTAAAAAAACACATAATCCAATTCCTAACTAACATCATGTTGAATAATTAAATTAAAAAATTAATTTTATAAAAGGCTCTAAAACAAAAAAAATAGCAAAAAAAAGAAAAAAAGTATAAATAAAACAAATACAGGAGGTTTGGCATTTTTGAATTGATGATGAAACTGGAAGGACAATTTTATTTCAATAAATGATCAAAAACTAAAAATAGGAATTAAAAAAATATGAACAAAATTAAAAAATAAAATAAAAAATAACTTGTAATTTTTATTGAACGATAAAATTAAAAATAATTTTTAATTTTAGAAAAGGCCTAGAATAAGAACCTAGTAATTAAAAAAAGAATGGTCAAATTTGAAATAACAATAAAATAAGGGAACAACTATGAAATTTAAAATGGCTATCGTGAATTTGAGGAGAAGAGATGGAAAATCTTAATTTAAACATATTTTGATAAATTGAACATTAATCGACCACCAGGCCTTTGCCTTAATATTGTGGGACCTTTATATCTAAGAATATAAACCATCAAGACAATTTTTTTAAGAAAATGGAAGGACCAAATTAAAATAAAAAATAACAACAACTAAAATTAAAAATTAGTCCTCAATGGGACAAAGTTAAAGGTGTTCATAAGTTTTCAAGACTCGGTTATAGTCTCAAAAGTTTTAGTTGCTTTGAACCAATAAAATGAAATATGTGATACTTAGGATGTGGTTGAAAACTTCCAAACATTCCTATTAGAGTGTTTATTATTGAAGGATATCCTAGGCTTCTCTTCTAGGAAACAAGACAAAAACGAGCAGTTGATCAATTTATTTAAACTCATTTTAGTTTTCATTAAGTTAATCAATCAAAGCCTAAATATTGTTATTGATTACCATAATATTATTGTTCAAAGTTGTGTTTTTTATTTTTAGCAAGATAATCCTCAAATCAGTATTAGATAGATTTAAGCTCTAATAAAAGAATATATTTTTAGAAGAAGACAATGTTATCTAACTAGAGTTTAGTTAAACTATCTATTATCATCTAATCCTGTCACCAGGCTCAAAAAATTAACTAAGAGGTTGTGCTAGTAGAGGCGATTGTATGCAAAATGGTGGCAATATTATGAGCTATAAGGGGCCATTATTGCTCTATCCATGTGTAGTTATTTGTTTATATTGAAAATTAGATGATGAATAACCATTTTATAGAACACCTAATACAAGCTTCTCCATTGATCTCAATGTTTGTGAGTTATTTTCTGAGCTGTTGTGGCCAGAAGAATGACGTCTATCAATTAAATGACTAACTAATTATTACCCATTATAGCCATGTTTTCACTAAATTGGATTTTTAGCATGATTGCTAAATTGTTATGATTTTAACAAATTAATCCTATTAGGCATGCCAATCTATTAATTAAATCTTTAATTAACATGATCCTTGTTATTCATTTCTTCCTTCTAATAAGAATATTCTACACCTAAAAAAGTGCAAGCAGCAAATGAAATTGGTTTGATTAACCAAAATTTGGCAAAAAAACAAGCATATGCACCCAATGGCGACTCCAACCAAGGAAAGAATTGGAAAGAATACAATGCTCGATAGCTAAACCATTTGAAGTCACATCCAGCTTGAGCTCCATATAAAGGAAATCTGCGTTACAGGCATGGGCATAATATCCAGTCATGAGATAAGACAAAAAAAAAAAACCTTTTATACGGGAAAGGGAGATGAAGGGGGCGGGTCCCAAAATTAGAGGGCCACATCCAGAAATCATAAAGACCAAATAAAAATAAAAATCTTAACATCTGGCTAGGTTTCTCCCATCTTATTGAGTGTAGGGTGAAGGTTGGTAAGTAACGGGTGCAGCAGAGCCGTAATCATATGCCCCATAATTGGTCTGGCTTCCATAAGAACCACTGGCACGGAAACCGGCAGCACTCATGTTCTCCGCTGGCTGTGAGTAGAGTTGTTGAGGAATTGCACTGGGGCTTTGAGAGTGATGGTAGGGTTGCTGAGAGATTGCGGAAGGGCTTTGAGCGTGGGAGATACCATAAGTTGATGCATACGGGGCTGCTGCAGGGCCCTCATAGACATTCTGGCTCGGGTAGTGGAATGGCCCAGAATATCTTCTAGCCGGGCTATGCTGTGCAGGGGGGGCAGAATTCCTGCGGCTGAAAGAGGAATAATTGTTTGAAAATTTGGCTGCTTTGGCTTGACGATAAGGAGTAGGTCCACTGTCACGGCCACCACTTGAACCATGGCCTCGCTTGTTTTGAGACTTGGTAGCAGTGGCAGCTGACGTACCCCTCTTCCTCTCTGCTTTGGTTTTTTCAAGCAGAGAAGCCCGTTTTCTCAAGCTGTCAAGGGAAAATTCTGATTCAAGCTTATGATCTTCCACACATTTGATGATTGCTTTAATAGAATTCAACTCCAAGGTACTTGACTCATCCTGCAAAAAAAAAATACTAAGAATCTTGCAGACTCAAATATTTCATGTCATTAGAATTACACATTATAGATAGAGATTAGACACACCGTTGCAGCTGCACTATAATTGCCATTCTTCAAGACAGTAGTTGTGATCTTCTTGGAATTCTTAAGATATGACTTGAGTAGAGACACAGGAGAAAATCTTTTCGTCAAACCAGATTCAGAAGCAAAATATACAGCCTCTATCTCTTTCCCATTCTTCACCAATTCATCAATTATATCTGCAAAACATATTATGATCGAAAAAGATGACCAAAAAAGTGATTATAGAACAATATATCAAAATCAGATGTGACAGACGAGAATAAAGTGATGTTAAAAAAAAATTATGATTGAAAAAAGTTCAACACCATAAACACTTGTTTGAACTCTCAGCTAAACTAAGTACAGACATACACAGTGATAAGTCATATCTTGAAACCAGTACTAGGGCTCATACACTACTTAACTACCTCTCATAAGGGGAGGAATGAGGCAGGTTTGGTTCATATGAACTAAGAAATAAGCAAGAAAGATATTCTGTCAACTAAACTTAAATGATGATTAGGATTATTACTCCCAGGAATACAGAAAACTTTTTGAAAGATTGACCAAATCAGTCATTGTTATTATCTGAAGTCACAACACAGATAAACTCTGCCAAACAAAATAAGAGGTTTGCTAACAAAGTTGCATGCACAATTTAAAGGGGAACCAGCCCCTGTTGGAATGGCAAACCAATAAATTTAACAGACTTCTTCTTTTTTTTCTTTCACAAATGGTTCATGAGAACCATTGAACATTTATAGAGTCTAGTTCAATTAAGCGGACAAAGAACATTCTTCAGAAAAGGAAATAAGCAGTTCTACGCGCAATGATGTAAGCAAAACCAATTCAACTCTCGCATGTCATTTACACATTTATTTGTCAGGGCAGTATAAGCATTGTTTCCATCACCTTGGTAAAGTCTGTTTTATTTAAATAAATTATCACTTTCCAGGTGATATCAATGCCATAAGATTGTCCACGCTGGCTTTCAAAAGCATCAGCCTGGAAACATTATGCAAATACCCAATTAACTTAATAAGGCCACACCAAGCAGATGTAGTAGCACCAGGATAGGACCTTGCATTATTTGTAAATGTCAAAAACATCAGAAAAAATTTCTAGTGGAACAAAAATGCAATAATACAGGTCATTTTAAAACGATTTTGAACATAGGCACTTCAACTCTTAGAGCATTAGCCTCGAGCTCTTTAGAAACAGAATAAAGCGTTTTTGGCATAATTTACATAGTATTTGGAGATACTAAAGCTGTGCCCTTTCAGATTCATAGTATCATGTCTACTAATCACACAAAGAGAGAGATTATTATGTCCTTTGATGCCAACTAATTATGCAATGATCTCATTTACAACAATGAATCTCACAAACAAAAAAGGTATAGAACAAAAGGCAACGCCCAAAAGTACAAAATAGTGGCGAGTTGAACAGAAAAACCTTGCAACAAATGTCACTGACATTCATATGAACTGACCACACAGAACAGCAAGTACCACTGAAGAACAAATAACCCACTGATCAAATTAACATCCTACATACCTCCCATTTTCTCTCCAAAACCAATAGCAGCTGCAAGCTTCGCCATATCCCTCCTTGATGCATTCTCTGCCACAAGCTTCCTCAAGAACTCCTCATCAAACCTCGACTTCAGCCCAAATCCCAACACCATTTGCAAAAACATTACCGCCTCCGCAGGTCCCACGACTCCGCCGCCGCCGCCGCCGCCCTCCCCATCAGCCTTCTCCTCTACCTCGTCCTCCTCCTTCCAGTTGTCCAAAATCCCAGCAGCCCTCTCCACCACACTACGTGCAAATTCCGGCCCTTTATCCTTCCTTCCAAAACAACTACCTTCCGGGAAAAGAGCCTGCACCAGTATTCCACATGCCCACCTCTTATCTGTAACCCCAACTTTCCCAACTTTATCTCTTACTAACTCATCCACTGCATCCAAAGTCAGCCTCGCAGGATCCACAGCTTCCATTATCGCACGTGAAATCTCCGCTCTAAGAAACACTGATTCCTTCCGTTTCGAAACTACAAATCTTAACAGCCCAGATGAATCCATTCTCCTACATAAAGACTTCAACGAATCCGACAAATTATCGAAAGAGTGGGAATTTCGGAACTCCGATAATGCGGTCTCTCTTTGCTCCTCGACTTTGGCAGCAGCAGCTGACTCGCGTTCCGGTATGGATTTTTCTCTGCAACTAAGGGATTCGAGGGTTAGCTGGGAATTGGATTCTAAAGACTGGAATTTGGATTCTAGGGATTGGGATTTCTGGGAGAGGGAGGTTTGAAGGGATTTGAAGTGAGTGGTCAAGGTTGTGAATAGTTGGGTGCAGGAGGATAGAAAGGTCTTTCGCGCGTCGAGGTCGTTGAAGAATTTCTGCGTTCTCTCTGTTTCGATTGTTATTTCGGTCGCCATTGATTGAAGACGATGAAGATTGTGAAACGATGCTGATTCTTTAATGAATGAATGATCGAACGGGGGTTTTCAAAACCCTAAACCCTAAAATGTTGGTTGAGGGAAAAGGAAAGGATTATGCACTGAGGATGACTGGTTCCGTATTTTCCCTTTGCGTTTGTACTGCATATGTTTGTGCGATAGGAAATGTACTAAATTAATGATTTTTTAATTAAAATAAAGTTTTTAATTAAACAATATATATTTTTAATAATTTTATTGCATAACCAAATACAAATTTAATTTAATAATTTTAAGAATATCCTACTTTTTATATTATATTCATCGCCGCTCAATGGTAATGTTTTTCACATTATTCTTATAATATGAAAAATTACAATCAAATCCTTCTTTCATTCTTAATTTTTATGGCAATTTCCTTTATTCATCTTTATTAAGGTCCGTTGATTGATTTTTTAAAGTTTGTATTAGAATTAAACCAAATTAGATATATAAACATGTATGATGCATTACCAAAGAAATTGAAGGATAAAATACATATTTTTTAAATATATCTATTAATGTTTTCCCTCAATCCATTGTTTAAAATGATAAATGTTACCCTTGCAATTATTTTCTTGACTACTTTTTTTCTTTCAAAACTAAATAACAAGCTCAAATGCAAATTGGGATGGCAGCTTTATCCAATTAGGTGCCTAATATCACTAATATCACTCACGTAATGTAATATTCAATTTGATTTACTATAGATAAAATTTCATCAAATTTCACTTGGACCAAATATAAAATTCACTTACTCATATCCAATTAGATTTTTTCATTACTTTTTTATAAAAAATTTTATGAATATCTATATTTTTTTATGGGATGATATATACTTTGGATTTTGCTATATTTAGAAATTTTGATAGATGTTGTTATTAGGTTTTTTAAAACACATACATGTAATAAAAAAATATAAATCTAAAATTTTTTTGAAACTCTCAAAGATCTCGTTAGACAGATTTAAAGTTGTTTAGAGTTTTTATAACTTGAAAATCATATTTTTTTTTCACTTTGAATAATTACTTCAATGCTAAATTATTGCAAATTATAAGTCATCCAAATATTCAATATCTAATAGTAATCTAAACGAACTATTAGTAAGAAATCTCCTAAACACTTTAAGGTAGGAATGAACAAAAAAACCGCTAAACCGATTAAACTAAAAAAATTAAAAAAAAATAACCAAAAAAACTGAATCTAAAAAACCAAATTAACCGATTAAAAAATAACAAAAAAGTTCCTGTTCAATTCGGTTTCCAAAGTCTAAAACTGATTGAACCGAACCAAACCAAACCAAACCGGTCCAATCATGTCAACACTTAAAAAAGAAGAAGCAAGTATAAGTAGAAAAAACCCTAGACCTAAAGTAACATTCTTCAACCGCTCCATCTTCTCATAGCCCCCTCCCTTTTCTTTGCCTCTCATCATCTTTTTACAATTATCATCTTCTCAGAGTCACCCTTCCTTTTCTCTACCTCTCATCATCCTCCCTTCCTTTTCTTTGCCTCTCATCATCTTCTCGCAACCCTCCCTCCTTTCCTTTTCTCTGTTTTTTTCTCCTATTTTCTCTTTGCCTCTTATCTCTCCCCATAGCCCCCCCTCCTTTTCTTTTTATCTCTCATCTCTTTAAGTTCACCCCTGCATCAACATTTATTTTAATCAACTACATGGGCAGATAAAAAAAGAGATGGCTTCTTGATGATTAACATTCTAACTCTATTTCAAGTTCATCTCTGCATCTTGTGATTTTTTTTTATTATGTTATAATTTATTTGTAGTTTGTGGGCAGATTTGTTTTCTTGAACAACAGAAACTGAGATTTGCTTGTAATTTGTGAGCACTGAACATCGAGATTTGCTGTTTGTGGGCACAAAGTAAATCTGTTTTCTTGAATAACAGAAACCGAGATTTGCTTGTCGTTTGTAGACACTTGGCACCAAGATTTGCTTTTAGGTTTTACCAGTTTTTGAACAACAAAAACCGAACTGAACCGAATCAAAACTAGTAGATTTGAATGGGTTTTAATTTTAAAATTTTTAAATTAATAATGTTGGTTTGGTTAATTTTTTTATGTAAAAATTGAACCGAACAAAAAATGATCACCCATACTTTAAGGAGAGATGGATTGACATACAATAGAGTGTTTGCTTTTGTATTTCAAGTGTTTGAGTACTGTATTTTTTTCACCTTAAGAAATAATAACTTTTTATTTATAAGGGAACTAAAAAAACCTTATAAATGACAAAATATCAGTTTATCCTTAAATAATATCATATATATATTATTTTATGTTAATTTTATAAATTTATTTAATTAAGTTCTTATATTATTTTTTATAGGTCTAGAGTTATAATCCTTTGTATTAATTACATTATAATCCTTATTTTTAAAATTTATTTACAATCAAGTCACACTTGATTAATCATTATTTTTTAATTTTTAACCAATGGTTTTTATATTTGTGATTCATATGTTCCCTAATAAGTTGACGTTAATATAAATCATAATCTTAAATAAAATAAGATTAAATAAATTAAACAAAATAATTTATTATTAATTCAACAATTTCTTTTTTTATATTTGAAGATCAAATAAAATGTCTAGCAACCTATTATTATCCTCTAAATATCAGAAAAGTTATAAGTGGTTTGACTTAATTTTTTAGTAACTAGTTTCTTAATGTAATTATTATCCTTTTATCAACAATATTTTAATTCAGACATTATAAAATGGATGGTGAATACTCTCTTGATCACTCAAATACCTTCATATAGTTTATATTATACCTAATGTTCACTCCTTTGTTACCGCGATTAGGATAACATGTAACATGATTAAAGGATAACATTCTTTATATTAGATAACTTAGTGATATTAAGTCTAAAAATCACTTACACGATTGTCATGTGAGTCATTCAATAGACATAGATGATCTTTCCATATAGATTTCTCATGCGGGTTAATTCAGTATATATGTTTTATAACAAACACTTACATATTAGTTTTATATATAATCATTATACTTCAGATTATTAGAACAATTATTTTCTTTCATAAAAAAAAAGAACATAATATGTAATAGCCTGTATAGCTCTTATAAATGTCTAGTATTTAAAAAAGCACCGACTATAAACATTTTAGAGATAATGCTTTAATGCAAGAAATCTTATAATTATAACAGCTTTATAATTTTCTTTGCAAAATATTTTTGTTCCATGAACTTTATCTTTACTCTAAATTTATAAATCAAGTATTAGATTAATTAATTTAATATTATATGAATATTAAAGATAAATTAGTCAGGGGATCATTTTTCAAACTTGGGATCTTTATGATAAATTAGGATTATGACCTTCTGTATCAAATTATTTTTTAGAAATTTCTCAATCAAACATGATTATTACATAGTTATTCAACTTTTTTTTAATATGGAATACCTAGCAATATTTTTTAATCTTTGTGAATAAACAACTAAAATAATACATAGCGTGTTCATGCCTAGAGTTATTTTTTTTATACCAGCATGCTATCAATTGATCTCTCTGTTTTTGAAATGCACAACATTAAAGGCTTGTTAGGCTTTGGTAAGGGCTAATATTAGAGGTTTTGCTAGATAAGTCTTTACATCGTTAAAGAAAACTTATTGCTTTTCATTCCATTAGAACTCATAATAGCTCTTTCCTTTCAATAACTTAGTAAATGTTATAATTTTTCATGTGTTATTTAAAATGAACTTCCTTAGAAAATAAACCTTGTTAATAAACCTTTATGTTTCATAGATATACTAAGAATCCTAATAAATCATCTACTTGCACGCTATGAAAGCATTTTTAAAGGGTTCATTTTTAAGTTGTTCATTCGTGTTTGTTCAAAAGCAACATGTAGTTCATCTAGGTTGGTAGATTTTGATTTTGACTTTATCATAATATAATCAATATATACCTTTGTATTGTAATTAATCATGTTATGGGAGATCAAGTTCATTGTCTTTTGATATGTTGCATCAATAATTCTTTTTTTTTTATCTAAATAATATTTTGACTCATTCATACATTTGTATGAACCAAAACATCTGAATGCAGTCTTACTAATATCTTTCTTTATAATAAAGATTTGTTTATAACTAGAGCAAAAATCCATGAAGTTAAGTACATATCAACTATTGGTATAAGATATTAACATTTTTAGACTTGCAAAATTTAATTATAACTAGAGTGATCTTTTATGAAATTGAGTATTTTAGTACCAAATGTTACATTTATCAATATATCAACCATTAGCATAAGATGTTTCTTTTTTAAAGTTGTGAGATTTATATTTCTAAAACCTATGTATACCTTTAATTTACCATATTTTTTTTAATATTTGCAGTATGTTAAATAACCACTCAACATACCTTATTAGCCTCATAAATCTAACTTCTATAAGGCATTTGATTTATTCCTTCATATGATTAATCATGTTTAAAGATATTATTTATAAAGGTTTTTTATGTGCTTAAACCCAAGCTTGAGTGGTAAATGATGTTTAACTAAAATTCTATGTAACTTAGACATTACATTATAATCTCAAGTAAAATAGTTTTTATAAATGTGTAACAATAATACTAATTCCTTCTAAAGTTCTTCTTATATACTTTAAATTATAAAGATTGGTATTTGCTCATCTTTAATTATCAAGTTAACTTTAATAAACAGACCCTCAAATTTTGCCTACTCATTATCCATCTTTGGTGGTGTTAAAGAAAAAACTTTTTAATATCAAGCATGATAACTTAATAATCTTGATCTAACTCAATTAAACAAGTATTGTTCTAGTACTTAATACTTCTATAGGTTTCATCTAAATCCTTAAACACATGGTATTAAATAACAAGGACTTATTGATTCTCATGTTTTAAATTTTTGACCAATTTTTTTCTTATTGAATGTTATTTACCTATCAAAATCTATTATAAGTCATGTTGTTATATGATATAAATTGGGAGCTCCAAAACTAAAGGAAAAATGAGAAATAAAATGGAGTTAGTACTTAGTAATTAAAGCAGTAATTAAAGAAAATTATGAATTCTAAGTCATGTATTGGTTCTAAAGATTCAATTAAGAGGTTTGTTATGTCTAAAGGAAAACTAATGTCACTCTTATTGTATCTTTTCAAATTAAAGATTACTTTTGCTATATGTTTTCTTGTAAATTTAATTTTCACATGCCACTACATATTCAAATTATTTTATGAGAACTATTTCATAATTTATTTCTAATTATTTATGAAAAATTAATGTCGGTCCCTAAAAATAAAGACTCGTTTGCTTGACCTTTCAAAATTTTTTGATGTCAATCCCTAAAAATAGAAAACTCGTTGATTAAACCATTCATGAAAAATTTGATGTCTATCCCTAAAAATTAAAAGATTTTTCTATTAGGCCAGTCAAAAATTTAACATTTATCCTTAAAAAATAGAAGACTCCTTAGTTAAACATTCATGAAGATATTCGATATTCATCCCTAAAAATATGATGCTTGTCAATTTGATTGTTTGTGAATATGACATTTGACCTGTATAGATGATAAAAATTAGATTTTGACTCCACTCTTTTGAATATGCATATTTAAAATTAAAGATGATAAAAAAAAATATATATGATAGTTTTGTTTTGTATGTTATCACTTTGAGAATGAACCTGTCAGTATAATAACAATTTATTGTATGGTGAAAATAATAAACCAATATGGTATTGTCAATCACAACCTTTAACTCACCAATTCATGTTCATGTTTAATAAAATAAATTCTTTTGAAAACAAAACCGCAATTCATAAAAATAACACAATTATTTTTTTTATATTTTATGTTTTTGTTTTATGTGAAAATGCTCATATCATATTGTTTTGAAAACTAATTGAACATGTTCGTTATGCACTTTCATAAACAAAACACATTATAATGTAAAAATGATTGTCTATACACGCACATGCAATCACTCTCAAAATCATTATAAAAAACTAGTATTTATCATAAAAAATTAATAATATATTAAAAATAATCAAAAATTTATTTGGACTATGAGATTGATCTTATAAATAGGTAAAGTGGACTGGAAGTGACTAAAATAGTTAGAGGTAGTGGTAACGCATGTAAGGCATGTGCTAGAGAAAGACAACTAATATTGGCAATTTGTTTCATTCATTGGCAAGGTTGGGAGGCGCATGAGTCACTTCAATAGGTGCATTAATTCTTGATATCCCTTCTTATATAAACGATGTCATCTACCCTTATCTGTGGAGGGAGATCAAAGACTTCTAAAATTTTAGTTTTGCATTTCTCTTATCTATTTCATTATTGTTTTATTGTTGTTGTTGCCATTATTTTTATTGTTTTTAGGGTGTTATCTTGCATGAAGAGAGGTTGCAATAATGGTTGTTATTGAATGATTATTGGTGGTGATTTAACTATCAATAGTAATGGTAGATTTTAACCTAAAAATTAGAAGGAAAAAGGGTTACTTATTGGCTAAAAAATGGAGAGGAAATTATGGTTATCACGGATAGAGCTTCAACATTGGTGGTTTCTAATGGCGTTATGTTACTAATGTGATGGTGTTGATTAGTGGTTATTTAATAGTGGAGAGCTCAAAAAGAAATTAAAAAGAAGGTGCCATATTTTCTTTTTCTTCCTTTGTTAATTTTTTTTCTTTTCCCTTTATTTCATCACTAAAAATCTCTCCCTTTTCTTTCACTTCATATTTTTTTCTTATCAATTCTTCAATCTAAAAGTTTGTCTCTCCCTCTATTTTCTTTGGATTTTTTTACTTTTACCAATGATGACTAATATACACACTCTTTTGCAATTCTCTTTCTCTTTAAAAATCCTTCTATTTATAGTCTAGTTTATTTTTCATTTCCACAATTACTAAGGGAGCAAGCAACCAAATTTCACTTTATAATCAAATATTTTTATTTTCTCAAAAAGATATTGGTTAGAGGAAAATATTTAAGACTCACGAGATGGGTGTGTGAATAACTAAAATGCATAAAAAACATTATATATATATATATTGTTTTTTCTTTTTTTAAAATGTTTTTTGAAATATGGGTCAAGTTTTAGGTTATGAAAATTGACCTCTTTTTATAATGCTAATGCTACCTAGTCCATGAGAAATGTTCTTTTATAAGCTTTGTTTAGTAAGCTTGTAAGGAAAAGATGGTGTATCTAAAGATCTTTAAAAGCAACCCAATCAAGAAGTGAGTAGTTTTAAAAATAATAAAAAAAGGTTTATTTAACTGTGACCAATCTCAACTTAAAATTTTAAATTGGTCAAATAAAAAGACCAAATCAAAAGATAACCAATCTTATAAAATTTTGAATTTGGTCAAATTAATAAGCGACCAACCTTATGAAATTTTAAATTTAGTTAAATCGAGAGATAACCAATGCCATGAAATTTTGATAGATCAAATAAAAAAACAATCAACCTTAACTTAAAATATAAATGGGTTAAATTAAGAGATAATCAATCTCATAAAAGGTTTGAATTTGGTCAAATTAAAAGGTGACCAACCTCATGAAATTTTGAATTTGAATAAATTGTTAAAGCCTTATTGAGCCCAGATTCATTAAAGCTATATTGGGCTAAAAAAGAAAAAATAATAATAACAGGAGATTTGATGTGCTCAAAATGCAAAAGAAACCTAATTTGGTTCAAGTTTGTTTGAGTTTTGTTGAACTCAAATTTATTAACGTCTTGATGAACTAAAATAAGATTGCAAGGGACTTGCTAGGCTAAAAAAAGAAAGAACCTTATTGGGTTGAAATTTGTTAAAGTCTTGTTAGTTTTAAATTTTCTAGAGTCTTGTTGGGCTTAAAAGAAAAAAGTTTATAGAAACCTTAATGGCTCAAAATAAAAAGAACCTTATTGGGTTTAAATTTATTGGAGTCTTATTGGACTCAAATTTATTAAAGTTTTGTTATACTCGAGTTAAAAAAGAACCTAACTAGGTTTAAATTTACTAGAGTATTGTTGGACTTAAATTTGATATAGCCTTGTCGGGTCCTAAAACATTATTATAACATTACTCAATTAAATTTGTTGGAGTGTTACTAGACTCAAATTTATTAGAGCTTTGTTGGGCTCAAAAAAGAAAAAAAAAAACCCCTTATCGGGATCAAATTTATTGGAGTTTCTAATACTCAAAAGTAAAGAAACATGTAAAAGTTCTTGTTTGAAGTGGCTTACAATATTTTCATCATCAAATTAGATAGACTTAAAATATTTTTTCCATAATAAAAATGAGCTTCTAAATTTGTTTCCATTAAAAGGGATATACTTAACTTGTCATCAAAAATCTTTTCTTCTCATTAAAAGCAACAGGTTTAAAATGAAATGTTTGGCGTTAAAAAAATTATTTTCAAAGTTTTTCCACCAGAAACTTCAAAAACATAATCATCTTATAAATTTATTAACTAAAAATGGTTTCTTAAAAAGTACAATCATTTTTAGAGATTTCCTTATGTAAGGTTGAATTCTTGATGCATAGTTGAATTTATGGTGAAAGGTTGAACTTTTGGTATATGATTGGATTCTTGATGTAGAGTTGAATTTTTGACACAATATTAAATTCTTAAGAAAGGGTTGAATTCCTAGTGAAAGGTTAAATTTTTTTGTGCAAGTTTGAATTCCTGATACAAGGTTACATTCTTAGTGTAGAGTTGGGTTCTTGATAAAAGGTTGACTTCCTAGCACAAGGTTGAATTTCTAGTGCAAGGTTGGATTCTTAGTGCATGGTTGAACTCTTCATGTAAGGTTGATGCTTTGACTAAAGATCTCTTTCTGTAGGATCATTTTAAAAATAATATCTAATAATTTAAAAATCATATAGCTAAATATATAATTAAAAGTTAAGATTAACATATAATTTCACTTTCTTAATTTTTTTTAAAAGATTCATGATAAAGTTGAAGGATATATCTGTAGTAGTAACTTATTTTGTTTTTTTTTTTTTGGAGTCTTACTTAGGGAAGCAAAAATTGATCATTTTAAAATCTCAATATTCTTGGAGATTTTGAAGATCTTCGACTTACTTAAAACTTATCAATGCCTTTAAAGATCATGTTTTCTCTTTTGATAAATGAATGGGTATGGTTTATTCATCACACAAATTTGGACTATAATAGTTATGCCTTCGATCGTGCTTATTTTCATTATAAAAAAGTTATTGGCTTTATACATCCAATAAGTGATAAAGTTTTTCATATCATCATTTTGAGAGTATGGTTTCAATAAATTCTTTTAAATAAAATGGCCACTAAGTAATCGAGTTGTCTCTTTCTAGTAACCAATAAGGAACACACATGCACCACCATCACCACTACCATCATCATGAAACTACCTCAATAGATCTAATCATGTCTATCTTTCCATTTGAAATTATAAGATAAAAATGCATTATCATCATCCCAAATTATTTAAAAAAAAATCACTCTTGATAGATCTAGTCATGTTTATTTTTTCATTAGCCATCACGAGGCACACCTACATTATCTTCATTATAGATTCTTTCAAGCAAAGTTGCCCTCAACTAGTTTAACTATTTACCATTCCATCAACCATTACGAGGCTTAAACACATCATTATCATCATTCCTTTCAAGAACTCTATAAATTTAGTCAATTATCATTTTATTTGAAAATCATCCTTCTTGTTTTGGGATCATGTCGTAAATTTTAATGATTATAATTATTCAAGTCTAATTGTTGAAATGAAATTATGAAGACTTAATCTTGAGAGTATTTTCATGAAAATTGAACTTTTTTTTATCAAAATCCCAAAATATGTTCAATGCCATGATGCAATTTTAAGGTATTTTATTGATAAATAATGATGTATACGCTAGTTAGGACTGTAAGAAAATGGTTGTCTCATGATTTTAGCTTTTTTTATTTTAGAAAAAATGAAAGGATTTTCCAACAACAAAAAACTATTTTAAAAAGAGAATGTTGGATTCTACATAAACGTTTCAACTTTTTTTTTAAAAAAAAAAAAATCTTGCTTTACATTATGTTATTGATGATTCATTGTTATAAAGAATGATATCTAACAAATAAATAGGTTATTTTTTTAAATGATTTTCTTTGTTTTTTAGAGAATAAAACTTATCAACACGAATGAAATATTTTTTTTTATCAAAAAGGACTTTTAACTTTCAATGGTCCATTTTTTTCTCCATGTGATTAAAACAAACTTAGAAGTTAAGTATTCCTTCCTAAGAGGACATTAAACCTCCCGAACTTGTTAGCTGAGGGCTTAGTATTTCAAGATTCAATCTTTCCCCTTCCTTGCCCAAGACTGAAAGCTTCCTAAACTGGATTAATGTGAATGTTCGAGGAATTAGAAGTTGAATCAATGGTTTTTAGATTCTAGCCAGACCCAAAATCTGAAATAACCATAAGGAGTAGGAAACTATAAGAAGGGGATTTTTAAAATCACATAATGCAAGTTATAGTTTATGGTTGTGAAATAAAGATATAAAGATGATTTGGCATATATCTATAAAAAAATAAAAGACTTTTTGATTAAATCATTTAAAAAATTTAACATCGATCCCTAAATTGAATTTAATATCGAATCCCTAAATAAAGGAGTCTTCAACTAACTCATTCAAGAAAAAAAAATCAACATCTGTCTATAAGAATAAAAGACTCCTTAATTTAATCATTTGTGAAATGGGCTATCCATAAAAATAAAGACTCTTTAATTTAATCATTTGTGAAATAGGCTATCCATAAAAATAGAAGACTCCTCAATTTGATCATTTATGAAATAGGCGTTGGACATGTATGAATGGTAAAATTTAGGCTTTGGCCTCGTATTTTTAAAAAATGCATATTTACAAATAAATATAACATAAAAAACATGATATTTTGATTTTTAATTTTTGATTTTTAAGTTATATGTTGTCACTTTAAGATTAACCCTACCTATAATATAATTATTTACTACCTGTAGTATAATTATTTACTATATGATGGGAAAAGTGAATCGAAGGTGTATTTTCAAAGGCATCATGCAACTGATTAATTCAACTCATTAATTCATGTTCATACTTAACAAAAAGAAAAATGCAATTCATAAAAATAGCATATAATTATTTTTTTATATTTTAAATGTTTTTGTTTATCCATTTTGTTTTTTTATGAATTGGATATTGACTATTAGGATCAGATGATCCATTTTATGTTGCTATCTTGGATATTGACTATTAGGATTTGAATTAACAAATACATGTTTATATTGTTAGTTTTTTTATGTTTGGAATATATTCATTGATGTTGCAAGCAAGTTTGGACTTGTAATTACATATACGACCATTAAGAGTAAATGTTGGTTTTTAAACCCATTTCAATTAATATATATCGAAACAAGCTCATGCATATCCATAACTGACCATCCCAGCGAGTTAAATGCCCATCTTTTATCAAAGTAAATGGGCTTGTGAGAAATTGAAAATGCAATGAAATTTGACTAATTGAGGGAAATAATTACTGTAAAAAAAATAAAATTGAGATGAATTGAAAATGCAATGAAATTTGACTAATTAAGGGAAATAATTACTGTAAAAAAAAAAAAGAGATCAGTTGAAACAGTCGATAAACTAGAGGGAGGCAAATCAAATTTCCCTAAAATTCTTCTCTGATCAGTGCTCAAGCAGCATAGCATATATTACAAGGAGATGAATAGATAAAACAATCGCCGCAATTTCTCCAGAGGAATATGAGGAGAGAGTACATAAAGAATTTGAAAACATTAAACTGGTCTAAGAGAAAATACATCAATGGAAGAGATATGTGATTGCAAGGGCCAGCATGAGAAGGATGTAAGCAATTCCTTGATCAATTGTCTTGCCTGCAGCAAAAACCAGCATATAACAACATTAGGATAATTCCAATTAAGCCAAGGCATAACTCAGTGCACAGTACATTTAGGTACCCAGAAATGAAAAAAATCAAGACAGTTGCCTACCATCATTAGATGGGCCTTCTGCAGGGGAAGGAGCCGTGCCTTGACCGAAACCAAACCCCAAGAGTGCCAAGAACATGAAGCCAATGATGGGAAGAGCATGCAATCTCATGGAACTCATCTTCAAAACTGATAATGATCTCTCACACTAGTATAAAAGAAGAAGAAACAAAAACGGAGCCTGGGGAGGGAACTCAGAGGGGGTATGTGAAAGCGAGAAGACAAGAGGATATGAGACGCAGAAAGAGGTTTGAGAGGAATTTATATGAACGTTGGGAAAGAAACTTAGAGGCAATTAAGGGGCAGGAGAAGGTGGGCTGGAAGGACCGAAGAAACGCGGAGGCTGCGCTATTTCGTCGAAGACAATAGAAAATCGAATCCATACGAAGAAAAACAAATCATTAGCGGATTATTTGACTCGCTCGGCGGCTCATCTTATTGACTCGTTCAAGAAAGTGACCTCGAAGCTGCCTCGTGGCGTTGAAGTGTGGCTTCTCACAGGAAGGAACGCGTTGATTTCTCTTTCTTTGTCATCTCTCCCCTCCTTTATACTATTCTTAGCTTTTCGTTTTGACGGGTTATTTTCTTTTACTCTGGAATGGAAGACTTGCATGGAATACTTTTTATTTTTTATTTATCAGATTTCTCGTGTTCTCATTTCTTTGAGCTATCTCTGTTTGATTTTGAATTGTATTGGGTCAGGAATTGAGATGTCTTCGACCATTAGATGGGAAAGTTTAGGTATATAATTTGTTAATTTGAAAAAAAAAAGAAAAGAAATTTGATTGATGGGATTTACAGTAACCAAAATCCATTTCATCTAAATTGTATGATAACAAATATATATTTTAGATAATTTTAAAATAAATTTTTGTATTTTTTAAACTAGAATTATATGAAAACAAGTTATTTATATCTTTGTTATTTCAATTTATATATATAAATATACACACACACTGAGACAGTATTCAAATGCTATTTAGATGACTTAATTCACGCATAGCATTACCAATTCCACTAGCTAACTTCTATTCGTAATTAATTTAAATTTATTCATGGTTTTGTCGCATAGCTTTATTATCAATAATTTATGGTCTTCAAATCATATTTGATTGTGCTAACATTGATGGTTCCCCACTCCATAGGAACACTTAACTTGGTGTATATTATTATTATTATTATTATTTGGGAAATAGTCTCTCTTTGGAGAACAATTTAAAATATTATCTAAAAAAAAAAGGAACCTTTTTCAAAGTCGACGAGGCAGAGATAAAGAAAACGTATTCCTCCCGAGGATTAATTCTTTTATGGAGTCCATCTACGGCTAACATTTTCTTTAGATAGTCCTTTTATTTATATTTTTATTGTGTCTAGATAGTCCTTTTATTTATATTTTTATTATGTCCATCCTTCTATTTTTATTGTGCCCACCTCCATCATTAACAACTTTCTTTTTAATATAATTTAAGACTGTAAGGTTCTCAATTTCGTTCCGTTAAATCAGAATAGTTGGTAAATTTCATATCATATTAATTCTTTTATATTATTTCTAATTTCAGTTTATTCTACAAATCTTGGCTAAATATAAACCGAAAAACTTGTCTTATATATTTTAAATCACATTAATTCTAGTAGAAAACAACTTTATTAAAAACTTACTTGTTCAAAAATATTTTTGTAATATATATATATATATATATATGTTTTTGATAATCATTGCAAGTTATAATTCTTTTCATAAATATTTTAATTTAGTAGATTTTATCTTGTATTTATTTGAGATATTTTGATTCTTAAAAAAGAAGAAGAATACTTTATATATGAAATAAAAAAATAAAAAAATTTGAAATAACCCGGTATTGTAGCCTTGAATAGAAGTCCAAAACAACAAAAGAATGGGAATGAATTGACAGAAAATGGAAATATTAATGATGCAGGGACTGAATTCTTAATGGACTAAGAGTATAGGACTGGAATTAACAACATTAAGAAAAAAATGTGAATTGTGAAAATAACCTGAGTTCAGTTAGCCTAACCTTAGTCAAAACATATATGAGCTGTACTCGTCAAAATTGGAGGGTAGAGAATAAATTAGTATACCACTGATGTTATATTAATATATTCGGAGCAATTGCTGGAATGCCTAACCGCAATACTCATTGCATGCAAATAAAACCCCCCTCTCTTTCGATATTTGCTATTTCCCCGCTATAAGAAATGTTCTTATTCGAACAACTAAACCGATCCCGGCCTAAAGTTTCTTTTAGTAAAAAAAAAAACTTGTTTTTCTAGAAATTATTTTTCTAGGAAATGTTTCATTTTTATTTTCATGAAAATTAGGTTATTTTCTATTATCTAGATGCATCAAGAAAATATTTTTGTAGAAAATAAATTATTTTTTATTCATGGGTTTTGAACTACTATAATAAGATGAGAAGAATAGCAATATATACCTACGATAAAGATAATGATTTTAATATTTATAATATTATTAATAATGATAATAATTATGGTAATCCTAAAATAATATTTGTTGTTATAATCATAATAGTAATAACAAAAAAAATTATTATGGTGATTTTCATGAAGATAGTGTTGGCTATAAGGTTACTTGTGGATCGGTAATGATGATAATATTTGTTAAGAATTACTATGAGAAAATGATAAAATAGTTGTTGAGAGTTGTTATGAGATAATGATAAAATAATTATTATATTAAGAATTATGATTGATAATGAAATTGTAACTATGATGATAAATGATAATGATGTTGACAAATATTATAAATTCAAAACTTGATTAAAAATATTTTTTTAGTAATTTATTTTATAATGTTTCTCACATTAAAATGAGGAATTTAAACTTGATTAAAAATATTTTTTTAGTAACTTATTTTATAATGTTTCTTTCACATTAAAATGAGGATAATATTTTTTTAAATAATATTTTCTATAAAACAAGCAAACCCTAAATTTGAGATACAGTCAAAGGGTACCCAACGACTTGGATACACCATGTGCCATTGATATGGACGGTAGAGCATGATTTGTTTTTGGGTGACAGTGTATCATAGATTTCTTAAAGTGATATTTGCAAAGAAAACCGCCACTTCTCTGGTTTACAGAAGAATTATTTGTGAAGAAATTTATTTTTTAAGATTACGTTACAGTCTTCTAGAATTTCTGAGCTCAATTGCAAAGTTTTTCCTTCTCTTTTTTCACTTCCATGGAATCTATTATATTTGTAAAGTTATTTGAATAAAATAACTCAATGACGCGTGAAAGGTTTCTTTCTTTTTCTATTTTTACGTGAGAAGAACTTATTTGATTTTTTTATTAATATAGATATTCAAACTAATTTATATATATCTCAACTAATTCTAAAGATCTTAAAGTTAATAATACTAAAAAATTTTAATGACCTTAAAATTTATAAAACTTGAAATTCTAACTAATAATTTTTTAAAAATAAATTTATAATGTGACCTGACTATATCTTTAATTAAAATTTATTTTATTTTGATATTAGGAATTGATGAGGTAAGAATTTGATAGTTAAATTTTATTCGGATTATTTTTATTTTAATCCTGGTCTCTCCTTGTTTGTGATTATTCTTTTATTATAAACTTGTGAAAGAAACTTATAAATTAACTACCGTAGAAAAGAAGCATGCCTGTCGTCTGGATTGTATTTAAAAATAATGAATGACAGGAGGACTAAATAATAGGTGAATTCTTTACAATGTTTCCTTGAGTTGGAGAATTTGGAATCACTTATTATTAGGTTGACTTTTCAAGAGTCTAAAGCATTGTGTTGTATTGTTTATGTTTTTTTTTGTTAAAAAAAATGAAGATCCTATGAAATTTGTTTGATTTTATTTTTTATTTTTAATATACAAAAATTGACAATAAACTGTCAAATCTTTTGAAAATAAAAAAGACTTTAAAAAGTTCTGGGAACTTTTATTTTCCACGCTGAATAGCCATTGTTTTAGGAGGTGGGTCATGATCATAGTGGGAGCTTGAGAATGGGTCCAAGATGCTAGGATCTAGCTAGGACAAGATTCAAAGTGCTCTAGTGTCGCGTTAGGACTGCATAGAGGTGCTTCTGGTTCAAGCTGAGATTGGATTCAGCGTTGAGTAGTCAAGTTAGTATTATGTCCGGTTAATTTGATTTTATATTTTAAAAATATTTTTTTAAAATTTTTTAGTTTATTATTTAAATTAATATTTTTTTTAGTATTTTTAAATCATTTTGATAAACTAAATATTAAAAATAAATTATTTTGATCTATTTTTAAGTAAAAAATACTTTTAAAAACAACCGCAACTACACTTTTCAACATTTTTTTAATTTACAACTAGTTAATGTTTTTCTTGTTTCAGTTATTCAATCATATTTAATAGGTTTAAAAGAAACTTTAATGACTTTTAAAAATAATTATTTTAAATGATATATATATATATATATATATATATATATGAATGTGAAACAAACTTTTCAAACCAGTAATTTTGGATATTAAATACATCATCACAATCATAATTACTATTAATTATTATTATACTATTATATTATCATCAGCATCATCATCATCATTAATATTATTAATATAATTATTAATAAATTAAAAAGAAAACTATGAATTTGATTTCAAGGATAAAATTAAAACTATAAGAACTTTGAAAAAAGAACCAAGGAAAAAAAATCAAAAGTAAAAGGATCAAATTAAAAAATATAATATACACAAATTAGATTTGAATGACTAAATTGTAAACAAATAAAACTCAAACAAAAGAAAAAATGACCAAAATAAAAAAAATTGATGGATTTTGAAACACCAACAAAAAAATAGAGAAGGATTTAGAAGTACTGAAACTATAAAAGAAATAAAAAAAATAAGAAATTAATAAATGAGGACTAAAATGAAAAAAAAACATATAAGAAATTATAATTGAAGAATAAAATTAAAAAAAAAAACAATACTTCTATAAAAGGAATAAGGATAAAATAAGAAATTCAAATAATGATGATTGAAATTGACAAATAACAAACAAAAAGGATAATTATGTACTTTAGTTGTTAATAAAGAAAAAACATAAAAAATTGATTGCCGATGACAATTCAAAAATTATTAGCCTACACGCACCTTATTATATGGAAGAAGGCATGATTATGTATCTAGGGAGACAATGGATGGTGCACATGATGCCTATTCGCTGGTATATGTGAAACACAAGCTAATAGTTTTTTAATTAAAAAATAAAACATGAAAAATTTATTACTGTTACCACTACTACTACTATTACTACTACTATGTAAACTTTTCAAACTAGTAATAAGGATATTAGATAAAAAAAAATACCATACATGAAAAAATAGTGAAACTCAATTCTCAACAAATATAATATTGAATGATAAATAATCATTATTATTATTATAATAATTATTATTTTTATTGTTATTATTATTATTACTAATATTGTCACTATCATTATAACTATCACTATTACTACTATTATCAATAAGTAATATCATAATTATTATAAGTATTATTATCGTGATTACTACATTTATCGTTGTTATTATTATTATTATTATTATTGCTTATACTATTTTTATAATTATTACACTACTACTATAACTAATAATATTATTATTTTTATTCTTTTCATTATCATCATAATTATTACTTATAATAATGATGATATTACTTATTGATAATAATAGTAATGGTGGAATTATAAAAGAAATAAAAAAAATAAGAAATTAATAAATGAGGACTAAAATGAAAAACAAAACATATAAGAAATTGTAATTGAAGAACAAAATTAAAAAAAAAACAAAACTTCTATAAAAGGAATAAGGATAAAATAAGAAATTCAAAGAATGATGATTGAAATTGGCAAATAACAAACAAAAAGAATAATTATGTACTTTAGTTGTCAATAAAGAAAAAAAAAGAAAAAACATAAAAAATTGATTGCTGGTGGCAATTCAAAAATTATTAGCCGACACACACCTTATTATATGGAATAAGGCATGATTGTCTATCTAGGGAGACAATGGATGCTGCACATAATGCCTATTTGCTGGTATATATGAAACATGAGCTAATAGCTTTTTAATTAAAAAATAAAACATGAAAAATACCTAAATATCTCCAAAAACAAAGTTTCGTTTTGGTCTTTTCTAAGGGTAAAAATATTATTTTATTGTACATAAAAATTGAAAAAACCTAAAATACTCTTGTTTAGTAGCCTCTCTCTCTCTGTTTTTTTTTATCTTAGAGGCAAAAAAGTATTTTTATTGTTATAAATATTGTGAAAAGTCAAGAAAATCCTAGGTCAACAATTTTAAATTTTTTTGACTTTAGAAGTAAAAGAGTATTTTTATTATATTGAAAGATGTGAAATGACGCATATATCCCTAAATAATTTTTTAATGACCATTAAACCATAGAAAAAGATCAAAATACCCCTCTTAAGGATGAAAAAATAATCTTTATATATAATAATTTCACCATAGCAATTTATAATAATCTTTATATATAGCTGCATTAAAAGTCCCCATCTTTAGCTTTCTTTATAATGCTTCAAGGTCATGCCGGAACTAGATTTGGAGCTCCCAAGGACTAGGGGAGGGTTGGAATTAAGGCATTGAGGTGTTTGTATAGGGACCATATTTAAGATTACCAGGGGATAGGCCTAGACCAAGTTTAGGGCATCCAAGGATAAGGCCAAGTCTGTATCAAACTTACATTTGAGGCTACTAAAGGTCAAGATGACATTACGTCTAGGACACCCAAGGTTAAATTTAGGGCACTTAGAATCTGGTAGAGACTAGGTTGAAGGTATCCCGAGTAAAGATCTCAAATCGAGTCAAGGTTAAATGAAAGACAAGACCATACACTACAACTCTTGATACCATA
Source organism: Populus euphratica (assembly GCF_000495115.2). NCBI lineage: Eukaryota > Viridiplantae > Streptophyta > Magnoliopsida > Malpighiales > Salicaceae > Populus > Populus euphratica. The sequence continues at coordinate 322,765 of NW_011499965.1, forward strand.
TGTATTTGTCCTATTAATTCGAGCACCCAACCAAAACTATCGCTTTTTTAGAAAACAGAAGAACTAAAATGTCTAACTGAACAAGTTTTATGTTCTCAAAGAACTAAAAATAACAAAAAAAAAAATATGTGAAAAAAAAAAACATAGGAAGAAAGAGACCAAAAATAATACCAAAACATTCCATGAATACGACGTTGTAAGAGGAAAAAATGTAGAATTTCCATAATTTTTTGCTTTCTAGAAAAAATAAATTGAAAAGCTTTTTTAGCAATAAACATAAATTTATAAATATTATGAGTTCTCTGTCTATAAATTATTTTTGTCTTATTGAGAAAATGAAGAACATATTTCTTTTTACCACTATTTTAAATATCATTCTTTTTGGGGGAAAAATACTCACTATATTCACACAAAATAAACATTCTACAATTAATTAGGTCACTTTGGAAGACTTTGTTTTTTATAGAAAAAAATTTAAAAACTTAAAGAAATGAAGGAAAAAGGCAACTGCAAATATCTTTACATTTAAACAAAGATTAGTTGGCAATAGTTCGATGATAACATCAAATTTATATGACTTACACACTAATTCAAGCTTATAAAATAAATATATTTGTTAGTATTATATTGTGAACCAATACTAGATAAATAATATAAACTAAAAATGTAATGGAACTAATATTTCATGATGGAAAAAAAGTTGTATTGGTAATAAAAAAAAACTTAAAGATGGAATAAAATAATTTGCAGCAATCCATAATATTTTGTGAGGAAAGATATAGTGTTTTTGCCACATAATTTAGCTTTTCTATTACTAAAAAGTAAAAAAAAAAATTATATAGTTAAATTCTCTACTAACTTAATATTAAAACAAAATCAACAAAGATAATTTTGGAAGAAAAAAAACTCATGAGAAAAAACATTATAGCAATTAATAATGTTTTGTGAAGAAAACTGTAGTATTTTTTTCAATAAAATCGATAAAGATAATTTTATAAAAAATCATAAAAAAACCATTTAGAGAAATATTATAGCAATTCACAGTATTTTATGAGGAAAACAACAACGTTTTCCCCATATGATTTAGTTTTATTGTAATTATAATTATTAACCAACTCAATATTAAAAAAAATCATAAAACAATTATGTGAAAAAATACTATAACAATTCATAATGTTTTAAAGAAAAAACTTATAAAGTTAAATTCTAAATTAGCTCAATATTAAAAAATATAAAAAACACAAAAAAAAGAGAAAAAACCCATGTTAGAAATATTGTAGGAATTCATGGTGTTTTATGATGAAAGTTACAGTTATTCCCCACACGATTTAGCCTTGTTTGTAATGACTTATAATTCTAATTCTCAACCAGCTCAATATTAAAAAAATTAAATCCACAAAGATAATTTAAAAAAAATATTACAAAAAAACAAAAAAAAAACTAGGAAAAAAATCATGTAAGGAAGAACTGTATCAATCCATAATGTTTTGTGAGTAAAGTTATGGTGTTTTTCCTATATGATTTAGCCTTACTTGTATTTATTTGTTATTATAATTCTTAACTAGCTTAATATTTTAAAAAATAAAATTGACAAAGATAATTTAAAAAATAAAAAAAAAACCATGTGGGAAAAAACATTGAAGCAATCCACAATAACCATGCGGGAAAAAACATTGAAGCAATCCACAATAATTTATGAGGAAAGTTACATTGCTTTCCTCACATATTGTAACTATAATTTTTAATCAGCTCAATATTAGTAAATAAAATTAAAAAAGATATTTTTAGGAAATATCATAAAAAACAAATAAAACTAAGTAGAGAAACATTATAGCAATAAACAATATTTTAAAGAAAAAAATTATAAAACTAAATTATCAATCAGCTCAATACTAAAAAAATAAAACCAACAAATATAATTATGAAAAATAAATAAATAGAAAAACTATATAGGAAAAAACTGTACTAATCCACAGTATTTTAAAGGAAAAAAATTACAAAGAAATTTTTTTAATTAGCTCAATATTAAAAATATATAATTAACAAAGATAATTTTTTAAAAAAAAAGTACTATAGAAAAAGAAAATAAAAGTAATACACTATGAGTGAAAAAAGAAGAAGAAAGTAATACACTATAGATTACTATTGTAATTCATAGTGCATTGAATGTGGGTGAACATTGATTTCCCCACACTTATGTATAGTAATGATGTGATTGTTTTCAAATTAGATTTTATTATAATTATAAAAAAAAACAAATTAGTGTTAGATTCATCTTAAATTGCTGGTCAAAGCAAGAAAATAAATATCCATATATTTAGTCTATGTATAAAAGCTTTTTTAGCTTATTTATGTTAAATCTTTCAAATAATTTCTTATATGTTTTGGTGTTTCTTGAAGTATATGTTTTATTTTTCATATTCTTCATAAAAAAAAATTATTCATATTCTTCATATGATATATCCTCAAATACAATACTTATATAGTAAGTTGGTCTTTTTATCAGATAACTTTGTTTTTGAGCTTATGGTTTAATTATTATTTTTTTATTGTAGTACCTTTATTGACTCCTTTAGCTACAAAAAGAATTTTTTTTATATAGTGAATGTGTCATAGTTAATTTCTATTTTAAAAAAAAAGATAAGAAACAAATTCTATTTTCTCTCCTATTTATTATGATGACGAAGAATAAAATTATCACTATATTTATTTCTTTCTCTATTTCTTTCGAGTGCAAGAAAACCCCATGAAGTTGCAGGTTTTTTATACAATTTAGAGCCCTCCCCTCACCATCTCTATATGGATTGTCTACAAGGTTCATAACTACTCCTCTTACTATAGGATATTTACTTAGCCAATGTTTAAATCCAATTTTACCCAAACATTTTTGATTCACCTCAACATTCTCTACTTGTTTGATTGTTGTTGAGCAATTTTTAAATATTAAACGAACCTCTCTATAAAGTAATTTTGTTATGAAAAATTTGTCCTCTTTTCAATTACGCTATAGAATTTATAGCCCTAGTTCAATGTCCACTCCTTTTAAGTATGATTTCTATGTTATGTATGGTCGTGCCTAAGGACATATCAATTAAAGTAGATTTTGTCTTAGATTTTTTTTCTTGATCAATCAAAATCTCTTCCTAAACTCTATTAGCTTATTTTAAAGCATATGACTTAATGAGAGTAGATGATATTAAAATATATCGTAGGAAATGGGGTATAAGTTAGCTTTAATTTATCCCTCGTCTCCTTACTTTATAACTTCCATTTATTTACATTTCATTGAAAAGGTAAACAAGCTTAGGTGTTTAATTGGATTTATCAATAATATAAGGAATTTACGGTTCGTCGGTGAATCCGTTGGTGTTTTAGAGGCTTCACTGACACGAGAGGTGAACAGTTCTCATCCTCTTAAACATACGGACGTACTTTTTTTTTTGTTTGTAAAGGCATCAGTGAATGTGGCATAAGCAATAAATATTTTGCAACTTTTTATGAAATACCGACAAGTGTTGTCCGTCCGTATATTTGTCCGTGAATGTGGCTTATATAGTAAATATTTTGCAACTCTCTGTGAAATACCGATGGACGTATTATGTCTGTAGATTCGTCAGTGATGTGCACAGTGCTTGACAGGTTATGTTTATATTGCCTATTTATCCTTCTTGCAAACACTTAAATTGTAAACTGCCTGCATAATGCAATAACAACAGTGAAGAATAATAAAATAAATATTTCATGGTATAAAATTTCATCCATAATATTACATTATTCAATATTCTTTACACTTTTATGTTTTGATAGTTAGTTAGAATTTTATTTTTCTTTTTTTTTAATGTTAATTGAATCATTATCAACTCCATCCTAATCTTTGATGTGGATATCATCATCATCTTCTTCATTAACATGTGCTTGTCCATTAGAGCTTAGAACAACATTCAACTCCTCTATGTCAACATTAGTAAGACTATCATAAACAAACATGAAAATTTAAATTTTCTTCTAAGTCAATTGAATGAGTAACTCAATATGGTTCAACCAACTCACTAACTTGAAAGACTTCATCTCATACACTTATGTATTTATTCTTATCTTGAACAACCTCAACACGACCCTTAAGTGCCATTTTTGAAATGAATAACCAGTTAACTCTTAATCGATCATTTCTAAAGTAAGGGATGTATATGTAAAAACTTGTTAATGAAAACAAAAACATCATTTATGTTGGGGAGTCTAGCTTTTGAGTTGATTTCCACTAGATCATAGTGAGGATCTACTATTTCCTTTATCAATGGTGTTATACCAATAGCATTTGAATAAAAACACTCTACTATGCTCGCTATGATATTTCAATTCGATAATCTCTTCTACTTTATCATGGTAGTTAACTTCAAACTCATTATAAATCGATCCTTTAACAAAAACACCGTTGTTATATGTCTTTTTTCTATGCCTGTATTCTTTAGTATGAAACCTATATTCATTGACAAAATACCCATTATACCACTTAACTTTTCTTTCAGGACTTAGGCTTAGTAAAAACAATGAAATAGCAGCACTCATTTTCTTTTAATAAACCTTGCATATCAAGTACAACAATGAACAATAAATGAGAATTCCGTAACAAAATACAATAACTTGCAAGAGATAATGAGTTTGTGGTAGTAATTACATGTGCTTTGAACTACGTGGCAAATTATTCATCTTGTAATCTAAAGATTTGGGATTCGGTCAGCTGTGAGTTATTGAACAGTAAATATTATCAATGTTGCCTATAAGGTTTTCAAAATTATATGAATTTACGATATTATAATATATAAATAATAAATTTTTAACAAAGTTTTAAGTAGTACATATACTTACTGAATAAAAGGTCTCAACTCATCATAGTTAAATAAAATATAATTGTGTGCTTGTTTGAACTGTATCTCAGACAAATATCTTTTCCTTACGATGTTTTTAGGTGTGGATTATCTAGAATTAGAGAATATTGACAAGTTTTCACTAGAAGGCACTTCACCACCATCATCATGCAGTGGAATGCAATTGATTCTCATTCTCAAATGAGGTTTGAAATAGTACGAGATAAATGTTGAGATCTTCTTAATAATATAGGCTTTATATATCAAAGCCCCAACATACGCCTTATTTTAACCTTTTTTTTTAAGATTGAACAAGTAGAAGCCCCAACATATGCCTTATTTTAACCTTTTTTTTAAGATTGAACAAGTACCTATATAGAATTAAACAAATATTTTAAATTAAGAAAAACAATGAAAATACTTTATGAATTACATTGTATCTGTAATATTTAATCTCTTGAATGACTACATCCATCTATTTTTTCCTCATACAGTAAAAATATAGGTAGATGCTCGTTAGAGTAAAAAAATAATGGAGGGAATATCATCTCAAGTTTGCATATTGTCTTAGTGATATTCATTTCAAGCCATTCAATGTGATTTGTCTGCAACTTACTAAGGTTTATATCTCTAAAGAAATGAATAATCTTGTGAGAGCATCTTACATACCCTTTTGACAATATATCAGAATATGTTAATGGAATAAGTGTTTGTATAAACATGTGGCAGGCATGAATGTTTATTCTCTACAATCTGTATTTCTCCAGATTAACCAACCTTGATATGTTTGAGGCATTTTTATTAGGAAAACACAGACTCTTAAGTCATTAGTAGACTAGTTGTTGTGACAAAACTTGCTATAGGTTTTGCGACCCCTGACCCATTAAAAACCAACTTCATATTTTTACTATTACAGAACAATGATATATCCATTTTAGTCTTGATGTTGTCCTTTATCTTCTCCATCATATCCACAACAGTGTTGACAATGTTCTGAAACACGTTCTTTTCTATGTACATGATGTTAAGGTTATGGTGAAAAATATTGGTCTTCCAATAAAAAAGCTCTCATAATATGCTTCGCTCTACTCAGTTGTGAGTCAAACCAAAACCAGGAAACTTTTACGTGAATACTTTGTTATTTTTTATGCAGTATAGATATACTAGTTTTCCATGCGTGCTCTAATCATAAACCATTTCATAAGCTACAAAATTATTGATAGTTCACCCTCATAAGAGAATTATATTTTCTCGATATATCATAAGTCAAAGCTCTAGAGGACCATAATTGCATCAACTCATCAATCAATGGTCGAAGAAAAACGTCTATATTTCAGCCTAGACTTCTTGGACTAGCTATCACCATAGATAAAAACATGAACGTTAACCTAATACACATCCCCGATGATAAGTTATAAACCATAAGTATGATCGGTTAAAAAGAATAAGGAGCAGCTAATGACCCGAATAGGTTGAATCTGTATGTATATAATCCAAGACGCACATTCCTTGATTTAGCTGAAAAGTGTGGATGCACACTATTAAAGTGTTTTTTATATACACCGTTATAAGGATTTACCATCACTCCATCAACCGCATCATATGATTGGTGTTATGTCATGTGCTGAGCAGTTCTTAGTGATATGAATAACCTTTATAGTCTAGGTGTGATTGGGAAGTATTTGAGTTTTTTATATTTCACGAGTCTTTCCCGTGCTAGTTTTGGGTTTGTAACAGGAATGCCTATATATCATGTACTTGATCAGCTTAACATTTTCAAGGTTCTGCAACATGCAAAAGTTAGGGCACACATTAATTTTCTATTATCCTAAACCGAGGGGTTTTATCATGAACTTAGTAGCATAGAAGTTTTATTTTAGCCTGTTGTCTTCAGGCAAAATACTTTTAGCCCATTTGATAATTCTGTCATAACTAACCTTACTCAACCCATAATCCGACGTGGTGGTGAACATATGTATAATGGTTGATAATTTACTATAATTTATGTAGTCACCCCATAATGGTTCATCAGAATCTTTCAACAAATCAAAAAACCTAGTCGCATCTGCATTAGGTTCTTTTTCTACAATTAGATATTGACTAACATTATCTTGATTCATTCTTATTTCCTTTATAATCATATTTTTCTAAGGATTACTATTGTCATTTACAACTTCATGCACATTGCTAACACTATAAGTTAAAACAACCATCCTTTCTATCATGCTCTTATTATGAATAAATTGTTCTCTATATACATACTAATACAAATAATCCTCCATGAACCCCTTACGTAGAAGATGCATCATTATTATATTTGCATGCAAATACTTTTTATTTTTACACATCCTGCATAGACACATAATATCATCTTAATTAAAATTTCTCATAATAGATGTTGCAAAATTAATAAAACCTTGAATGACATGACCAAAAAATTGATATCTTTTCTTAAGTGCAAGAATATTAAAGTAATAAATAATCTAGTAAGATCGAGATCGAACTATAGGGAGATTAACTATGTAAATTATAAATAAAAATAATACAATAACAACAACAACAATAATAATAAAGAGATCTTTGAGATGTGATATTGATATAAGGATTAAATAATGATAAAAACAACTGTCAAGATTAGATGATCCACTAATAGTATTTCAAACAAGTATAGTATAAACTCTTATTACTCAACTGGAAACCACACACAAAGGAGATTTCTATCAGATTATAAATTGTTAACATGATTATATTAGTTATCTTATTCAAATAGTGATAATACTTGTAAATGTTGTCAGGTATTCATCATTATAACTTATGTTAACAATAAATTAAGTTCATTTCATAACACAGGTGTCGATTATACCATACTGTTTGTGCTATGAAAGTGCCAAACATTTGTTGTACCAAGGCTATACAACATAAATCAAGATTAACCATTTAATAAGCAAAGTATTAAGAGTGAATAAGATAACAAATACGAAATATGTCAGTATCAAATATTAAAATCCATGTTGAGTTTATACTATACTTATTCTTACACCATTAGTGTAACCTTTTCAC
>NW_011499965.1:332665-332936 GCF_000495115.2 Populus euphratica
AGAAAATATGAAAGATCTCTTCCAATATGCATCAACATGTTTAAACAAGTCATTCATTTGATCAAACATTATGGAGATCTGTAGTTTCTTTCTAATTGTTTTTCTAATAATCTCCCCTTGTGCTAAAGCTTTGGGGACCACTATCAAAGCTTGACTACCTCCTAAAAATACAGATATTGACACTCTCCTCATTAACCCAAGGCTACCTTCCCCATAAACTAAATGAATCTTTCTCTCAACTAGTACCTAACCAAGATGATTTGCTGATTTT
>NW_011499965.1:333320-335282 GCF_000495115.2 Populus euphratica
AAAGTAAATTCAAGTTGATCATAAACTAATTCTTCAATAAAATATATTTCTTGTAAATCATTATCATCTCCAGGTTGCTTGCAAATATTGAAAATATTCATCTCTAATATCATGTTTTCAAATGATAGCTTCATCAGTCCATTCTTATAATTAATCAATGCATTAGAAGTTGCAAGAAATGGACATCCTAAAATAATAGAAAATGAATTACATGCTTCAACAGGTTGTGTATCCAAGACAATCAAATTCACAAGATAAATGAATTTATCAACTTATACTAACACATCTTCAACTATTCCTCTATACACTTTTATAGATCTATCAGTAAGTAAGAGAGTTACAGAAGTTGGTTTTCGCTCACCTAAATTGAGACTTTGAATACTGAATATGGAAGTAAATTCACGCTAGCTGACTTAATATGGAAGTAAATTCACGCTAGCTCCAAGATCAAGTAAGGCTCTTTCAATTTTATGTTCTCTAATAAAGCAAGAAATTGTAGGATAACCAAGGTCTTTATATTTCAAAGTATTATTATTTTGAAGAATGACACTTACTTGTTTGGCTAAAAAGGTTTTCTTTTTCACATTTAGTTTTCTCTTCATAGTATACAGATCTTTCAAAAATTTAACATAGGAAGGAACCTATTTAATAACATCTAGCAAAGGTATATTAATCCTTACCTGTTTGAAAGTTTCAAAGATTTCAGAGTTGTGATTGACTTTTCTTTGTTTGGTAATAACATGAGTAAATAGAAATGCTGGCGAGGAATTAGTATTTTCTTTGTAGTATTCAGATTCAACCCCTTCCTTATCCTCAGAAATTGACTTATCATCTTTCTCACAAGCTTCAATAGTGGATTTTTCAATAACCTTACCACTGTGAAGAGTGATGACTAATTTGACTTAATCCATATGTTAGCTTTCAAAACTACTTGTATTTGTATTATATTACCTCTTGGGATTTTGTTGTTATTGAGATGAAAACTTACCTTCTCTTAAAAACTGAGAGCATATGTGAACTTTATAAGAGTATCTTTAAAATCTGTCATACATTAAGCAAGTTAAGTATTGATTGTCTCATGCTATTCAATGAGTGCATGCAATATTTTCTCAAGCTTTTTTCTACGATGCGGAGCATAATGAGGGGTATATCCATGAGAATTTTAGAAATTATAGTGTGCTTGAAATGATGGTTGTAAAGTTCGTGTATTATTACTATCACTCTTTCAATTGTAATTTGGGTGATTTATCTAACCAGGGTTGTATGTTTACAAATATGGGTTATGATTAAACCTTTGGAAACTATTTAAAGTATAACCTTGTTCATTGAGACATTTCTTAAAAAAAGGTAAAGTTGGATAGTCATTGGTTGAATGTTCACTGATTTCATAAAGTTGACATATAATGTCTTGAATAGATTTTAATTGACCACTCTTTTTCAATTCTAGTGCCTCAACCTTTCTAACTAAAGATACAAACTTGACTTGGAGGTCATAATTTTCCCTAAGATTATATATATCTCCACTAAATTTATGAGGTTGAGTTTTATTTAGTATCTCATAAGTGCCTATAGTGTTCTAATTTTAAGCATTATCAGCTAGCAAATCTAGGTACTCCGTTGCTTTATTAGGGTATTTATCTTTAAAAGTTCTATTGCACATCAATTTAACATTTTGCCTACTTTAGGTGTTAACCCTTTATAAAAATATGAAACCAATCTCCATGTCTCAAAACTATGATGAGGGCAAGTGTTAAGCAAGTCTCGATACCTATCTTAATATTGGTAAAATATTTCTTATCGTTTTTTAGTGAAAGTGTTGATTTATCTTTCAAATAAGTTTATTTTGTAAAATGGAAAAACTTCTATAAGAATTGTTGTTGCATTTCATCCCAAACACGAATAGATCCTGATCTCAAAATTTATAGCCATGTTTTAGCTTTATCTTTTAATGAATAAGGAAAA
>NW_011499965.1:335517-336562 GCF_000495115.2 Populus euphratica
CACGGTTATTCTCATTATTCTCATTATGAAGTGTTGATTATCTTCTTCGGCTATATTTCTTAAAATTATGACGATACACTATAAAGTTTATCACTTAATGTACGTGACAACGATACACTATAAAATTTATCACTTAATGTACGTGACCACACTCTTTTACACATGTAGCAATATAATAAAATAAAAAAAAAAGAAAAGAAAAAGAAAGCACATGTAGGAATATAATAATAAAAAAAAGAAACAAAAGAAAAAAACGAAGTTAAATACAAGAAAAGTGAAAAGTGAAAATAAAATAAATATTATAATTTATACAATAATTTACCTCCCCGATAATGGAGTCAAAAAATTGACACGACTAAAATATTGATGTCTTATCTCGAGTGCAAGAATGTTCAAGTAATAAGTATCTTGGCAAGACCGACATCGAACTACAAGAATGTTAACTATATAAATTATAAATAACAAAAAAAAAGAATAACAACAACAAGAATAATATTAATAATAAAGAGAGCTTTGAGATGTGATATTGATATAAGGATTGAACAATGATAAAAACAATTATTAAGGTTAGAGGATCCACTAATGGTATTTCAAACAAATATATTATACACCTTTATTACTCAACTGAAAATGACATACAAAGAAGGTTCTTATCATATTATAAATTGTTAACATGATTACATTAGTTATCTTATTCGAATAATACTAATACTTATAAATGTTGTCAAGTATTCATGATTATAACTTATATTAACAATAAATAAAGTTCTTGTCATAACATAGGTGTCAGTTATACCATACAGTTTGTGTTATAAAAGTACCAAGCATTTGTTATGTCAAGGTTATACAACATAAATCTAGATTAACCGTTTAATAAGCAAAGTATTAAAAATGAATAAGATAACAAATACAAAATATGTTAGTATCAGACATTAAAGTCCATGTTGAGTTTATACCATATTTATTCTTACATCATTAGTGTAACCTTTTCACCTTGATATGGTAAATTTAGCTAAACATAATGAAAAAGAGAAACATAAATAAA
>NW_011499965.1:336671-343558 GCF_000495115.2 Populus euphratica
ATGCCTAAATACATGACAAATACCTCCTTTCATAGGCCAAAATTAGAAATATTGATTTGTTAACTAATTGTTGAGTGGATGGCCAGATCTTGACTTGGTGACAATCTTTATCTTCTTGTCAAAACAAAACGTCATTATTAACATCAGAATTTGGGCAGACTTAAATCATAAAAGTTTTAGGAAATTATCTTGGCTTTCTAAAAAAAATTGAGGTTATTTGGACTTCTAGAACTCGAGATATGGAGTGAACACTGGACAATATTTGAGTTGTAGGATAAATTTAAATTGAACAATATTTGAGTTGTAGGATAAATTTAAACTTCTCCGTTGTTGCTAAGATTTGAACTTCCAAACAGCAGAATTGAGTCTTGCATTCCCATTGTTTTAGGCCTATGTCTTAGCTTTCGATCCATATAAAGCAGATCTAAATCCAAGATCTACAACTCCAGATATGACCCAATGATCGAACAATATTCTAGTTTGGGTTGAACTAGCATCTCTTTTCTAAGTTTGGCCCTCTCTTTGTCCTTTCAATTTCAATATTTAAACTTATCAATCAATTCTTTTATTTATGTGATAGGCCTATATTTAGGATGAATATTTCCATAAATTAAAGGTATCTTATGGTATCAAACTTGTCATTATATTTCATGTTTTAGTTAAAGAGCTATTGATACTTCAAGTGAAAAATGATGATATAAAACCTTGATAAAAATGCACTTTTAAGTACTAATCACTCAACTCTATTCAATAATCCATCTCCGTAATCCTTGTGGTGAGTCTTGTTACATCCATAAATGATCATTTTTAAGTACTAATCACTCAACTCTATTCAATAATCCATCTCCGTAATCCTTGTGGTGAGTCTTGTTACATCCATAAATGATCATCTGTGAATTGTATTGAATCTCTATAAAATAATGATGACAACATGTATTAATTAATTATATTACGTAAATAAATTTGTAAGTTTAACTCGTGATTATCTAACAAACTAATTACAACTTCTCTTAAATATTCATTATTAATTATCAATGTTCATACGAATTTATACACATAAATTTATAGAAATTACAACTCCATAAATTGATAAAAAATAAAACGAACCCGTTAAACATACTATTATATATTTCATCACAACACATCTAATTCGGTAATTAGATATAAGTTTCAATAATTTATAAACAAATATAATTTTATAAAATCTAAAACAAATCATAACAAGCATAACATTATACATTCATACTACAAGTTTGTCTAAGAAAAAACAATAAAACATATACATACACTAACAAAATACATATAATAAAAACATTAAATAATAATAAAATTAATATTTAATGTTAAAATTTTAAAAAAGATAAATTTACTTATAAAAAATAATAAAATCAATAATAAATCACAATATGGATATTGTAACTACAAAAGTTAAAGAAAGATAACTTGTGTTAAGAAGAGGGGAATAGTTTGGGGGGGTGAAGTTTGCAGCTAGGGGGAGGGTGGGCAGTTTCTTTAAATGTAAAGGTGGGGGAAGAAAAGGGAGAAATAAAGAAGGGAAGAGGACGGTTGGTAATATAGTAATATATTAACTTTTACATATGAAATCACAAACGAAATTTTTTTTATTGGTAATTCCCTCGATGATTCCACAGGTGAAATGGTCATGTCAGTATATGGAAATCCCGGTTTGAATTTCTCTATAATTTTATTGGTGAAATAGCTAGCAAATACTTCCACATCATCGACTTGCTCTTTTTTAAAATAATTCTAAATACTCCTTCAGTAATTCTATTGGTATATACCAATATCATTACCAAGGGATTTACATCCATTGGTAAATATCACCATAAATTCCCGACAAAATTTTTTTATCAATAAATCCGTTAGTTTTAGTCGAATTTCTAGTAGTGAAAAAATCTAATCATATTCTAACTTTCATGAGCTAGACAAATCAATGGGCTAAAAAAAATAATTTTTCAATGACCAAATCTAAGCTCAAATTTTAATTATTAAAAAATAATCTTTTATAATTAAAAATATTATTTTATAATATATTCAAACCCAAAACCATTCTCAAGCCTAACATTTGGCTTTAAATCCAAGGAACTCCTTGCTCTAAAAGTTTTGTTATTTGGGTACAATTTTAAATTATCAACTTTCTACTATATAAATGTTGAATATAAATATTAAGAAAGTTATTACTGCTACGTGGGATAGAGTTATTTTAGAAAGTTTTAAATTTTATCATAATATATCAATTAAAGATTCTTTGAAATTAATTTTTTATTTGTTTATAATTTATTGAAGTTATGTTAATGTTTTATATTACAGAATTTATTTTACAAAATAAATTTTAATAAAATTTTTAACTCTAGAAGCAAATGGATACGAATTTTTTATTTAACATCAAATGCAACCATTAACTACTTTTTAAAATACAGATTTCCCAACATTCAATACCTTGCTTTGTAAAGGGAGGAAAACCCGACATGAGAAATCACCTTGATTGACTTAACCGCAAATCCGTCTAAGTCGACCGATTCACCAATGATCACATTATTTTCTTCAATCCTGAAAATGAGTTTCATTGAAAAGCAACATACAGAAAATGTTCACTTTTCTTCCATATTTTATCTGATCAAAGCTTAATAAATTTTAGGTGTTGGGATGACGCAGTTTCTGGGTCTCCCTCCTTTTGTTACCTCACCCGGTGTTGTGGACAAAGGCACCGCCTGGTGCCTTCACAGTTTGGCATAAACGATCCAAATAACAAGTGAAAAAGCGTAAAGAATCCGATGACTATGCAATGCATCAGCATTTTGTCCAATTTCAAACAACACCTCTCCTATAAAGTGCAGCCTAATCCCATCTCCACCCACGAAACTAACCATTTTATCCAAAAAAGACTAACTTTCTCTACCAATCAAAATTTATGTAGAGAATAGAAAGTGCAAACCAGCAAGCTCGATATATAATAAAAACATGAGCGACGTGTCCCTTCCACTTGAGTTGTAACAAGTGGCAAGGATGAATCGGGCTCACCTGGACACACGGCAGCGTTTATGCCACATGTCGGCCAGAAGAACCTGATCTTTCTTTGGAGGAGCTTTTGGCTGCTTTCCTTTTGCATTTGCGGCTTTGTTATCTTATTAGGCCGTGGTTTAGGATGAGTGAAGGGAGTGGTTTCGTCAGCTAAGCATATTGCTTCCTCAGATCAGTAATAATTAAATAATAACCCACGAATGGAAGAAATGAAATTGCAAACCCTGTCCGGGAAGGAATCAACCTGAAGCTAAAGTTCCTCTACACCTCTGAAACTTTAACTTTTAGACTTCCTTTCTTTACTTGAAATCTCATACCATCACGGATTCTTTTCTTTTCTTTACAAGCTTTCTCATCACAATAAACTTACTCTAATACAATCTCCACAGAACAAAGGTTAGAAGAAAAATGTGTCACCCGGGTGTGCCTTGGGTTAGCAGGAACTTGGTAGTGTATCGAAGATGGCTCGTTTTGCAAGCGGTGGAGACGGAAACTGGACATGCACCGACAGAGGCGGCTGCTACTGGCAGCAGTGCTGTTGCTGGCTTGATGAAGAAGTGTTTGTGTTCTCCCACAAGGCACCCCGGATCCTTTAGGTGCAGGCACCACCGTTCTGATTATGTGTGGGGTGGGAGAATAACAAGAAGGAAGCAACCTCCTTGAAAGGTCTGATGTAAGTGTACAAACAATGAAAAAAGAAATTGAAGTGTTTAAATCTTGTGTCCAATAAATTTCCTTTTCATTCACTGCTACAGTTTCGAACACTGGGTACCGTTGATAAACGTCTAGTAAAGTAGCATAGCCAGCACGCATAGGAACATGAAAATGGCATCCGTATATAGATTTTCAGGATAGGAACTTAACCATCCGGCATAGGAATTCAGAGACTGATTCTGGTAACAGGTCTCACAGATCACCTATTTTCTTCATTTGTCTCCATTTGACATCAGTGCAGCACCAGAACAAAAACTTTGTAATTTTATTTTATTTTTTCTAAAAAAAAAGTGAGACATCTAGTAAAGGGGACTTTAAAAAGAACGTCTTTCTTGCAAAGAATAATCAATCGCATCAGTTTAGGATGCAATCTCTTTCATTCGGGTATCATATAGTAGGCACAATATATTTAATTAAGTAGTTTTGATATTTATCAACATATTTTTTAAATTTAATTTTTAGCTTAAAGTTGTTATTTAAAAGGACCGAAGATACAATGAAAGCTCAATATTCTATACCGGGTAGAAATCCAAGCTCATATATCATGAAGTCAAGGCCTATGATTCAATTAAATGTTAAACCTAAATAGATATAAATGTGACAAATTAAGCTACTAGATATAACATTCTTGAAGTTCATTTACATGTTGAACCCAAGTTAATATTGGTTTGGTGAACCATTAGATTTAAGATTTTTGAGTTCAACTAAACACTGAACCTAAGCACATATAAATCTAGTAAACTGCTATACCTAGTATTTTTAAATTTAACTACACATCAAGTTCAAAAAGATATTGGTTTGGTGAGTTGTCAAACCCAATATCTTTGGGTTCAGTTACGCATGTAGCATAAGTAGACATAAATCTCATAAACTATCAGACCCATCACCCTTAAGCTTGGTATTATATCAAGTCCAAATGGATATGGGTTTGATGATCATTATTGATCCAATGTTGAGCTATAATGCTTCATTTTTTTATTTTTATAATTTCTAACATAAAATATTAATACAAAAAATATTCATCTCTCTGCACCTCTAGGTGTATAAAAGTCTTTTAAGGGTTCATCATAATCATCATCATAAATATTATATAAAATATATTTATTCTTTATTAATATAGTGTAAAAGGTATTTATTCCTTATTTAATATTGTGTAATGCATATTTATCTCTCATTAAAACTATCAAGAGGAAATGACTATTTAACATTTTTAATATAATAAAATGATAAGGTTCAGGGGATATAAATACACCGAAACCATCCAAGTAAATAGTTTATAGTTTCTATTCTCTATATGTATATACTTTAATTCTCAGAGCATTTATCATACAAAAACAAGAATAAACATTCTTGTCTTTACAATTTAAAGTTCATTCTCTCATTTACTATAATTTCTTACTTAAAAGTAACTTATTTTATCATATAAGGCTAAACCCTATCAAAAGTTTTGCAGGTGTTGGGTCTCTTATCACCAATCATCTACTTGTTGAGCTCCAGAGAATGAAATATTGATATAAACATATGATTGCCTACTATTCAAATACTCAAAAACCTCATTCCTAAGTATATTGGATTTTGAAATATCATAAATTATTGTCGTCTATGGGAAATTGATTAAAAAGCCATGAACTGTTTTTTTAGAATTGGTTTTTAACACCTCTAATTACCTTTAATGGAAGATAATCAAGACATTTCTATGATAGGATGTATGAAAGTCCTCCCTACCATGCAAACATTTTGCCTAACCAAACTTCGAATAACTCATCAACTAAGAGCTAACATTCTTGAAGTGTCTTGATTATCTTTCCCAAACTTCGAATAACTCATCAACTAAGAGCAACTCCTCACCTAAGTTGTATCCTCATTTACAACTTCATAATAAGTCTTATAACCCACAATAACACCCTTCTTTACAGCTTCATTATAGCAGGTTATGCTAAGCACCCATAAATAATTACATTATCTAGAGAAGTTTAGGTAAAATGAAATATTAGGGGCTTTTAACCTCAATAGTCATCAAACCTTTCCAAAGGCCATTCATGTAATCACAATGCTCTTGGAACATAACAAGTATTCTATGTGCCATTTGACCACCGTGGTATGGAGGCTAGCCATCGATCCTATCATTCCATCCAAAAAATCTCAATCTTTCCGGAACCATATAGACATAGAAAAAGAAAGCAACCTTTATGAGAGGCTAGACATTGATCCTGCTATCGAATACCATCTGGCCATGCATGAGGATGTAGACACCTCTTATCTGATTCAAAATTCCCCCTTGTTAAGATAAGTGTTGTGTACTCATATTCCTAAAGACTACATGAATACCAAGATAACCTTAAACAACTATAACAATCTTGTTGACCTAAGAAAACATATACAAAATGTATGAAACAACCTGTAATTGGTCATCAAGGATAGTGATGCCAACCATTAGTACTTGCATGGTATAATAATTTAGAGCCAAACTCCATCTCAAGCTTTGACAACTTTTTACCAGGTTGTGGCACGATTCAACACAATTATCTCAGCTTTAAAAAGCTTCATATAACTTTTTGAGTTTACTCAGGTAGGTAATGAGTCTAGATGAGTATATCTAAAAAGGTTTAGTAAGGAAATGCTCAAGATCGAGAAATTAATCAAGCTAGTGGCTTCTAAGATCTTGATAAATTGAGTAAAATGAGAGCTTTATGGAAAAAATGGTATGCTCTACAAAATAAAAGCTTATTTAAATTGAAGCAAGCTATAAAGAACCATGTACATGTGAAAAAGGCTAGTGTGTTGTGCTCTAAGCCTCTTTATTTCTTTTAAAAGAGTCTACTAGAGAGGTGTCTCAAGCAAGATCACTCTCCTAGAAGGCATAATAACCTTATAAAAAATAAAAAAAGGCCAATTAAGAAATACATGACCTACATTGAAATACACATTACTCTATTAAATATCACCCTTACAAAGGTTTTTACTATCATTAAAGGTAAAAAAATTTGTTCAATACCTTTTACAAATAAGATGACCACCCAGGACCCACACTTCTAAGAAGTATTGTCTATTTCATAGGGATAAAGGACATGACATAGAAGAGTGTTACATCTTGAGAAAAACAAGGTGATTTATAGCTAAAGGCTATCTCC
>NW_011499965.1:344521-345455 GCF_000495115.2 Populus euphratica
GCCAAAATTAGAAACTATTGATTTGATGACTAATTGATGAGTGAGTGACCAACTCTTGACTTGGTGACAATCTTTATCGTCTCTTGTCTATCCAAAACATCATTGATAACGTCAGAATTGAAACCACTTAAAACATGAAAGTTATAGGGAATTTGTCTCAGCATTCTAGCAAAAAAAAAAACAAATTAAGATCATTTGGACTTTTAGAACTCCAGATATGGGTCAAACTCTAAACAGTATTCGAGTTGCAGGACAGATTCAAACTTCTTCATTATTGCTACAATTTGGACTTGAAAATGACCTTTCAAAAACCAAACCTCTATATGAAAGTTGTAGCCTATGTCTTATCTTTCCATCCATATAAAGCAGACCTAAATCCGAGATCTACAACTCCAGATATGACCCAATTACCAAACAGTGTTCCAATTTGGACTACACTAACATCTCTTTTCTAAGTTTGGCCATCTCTTTGTCCTGTCAATTTCAGTATTTTTTAAACTCATCAATCAATCCTTTTATTTATGTGATAGGCCTCCATTTAAAATAAACATTTACCACAAATTAAAGCTATCTTATATTATTAGATATGTTATCATAAAACATGTTTTAGTTAAGGAGTTATTGATACTTCAAGTGCAAAATGATATATAAAACCTTCATAAAAATAAAACCTCCTTTTATTAAAGCGTTAAAATAGAAAAATAATTTGCAAATTCCACAAAACAAAGTATTCATCAATCAACTTCCATTAATATATCTAGATAAACAAACTCTTATTAAATTTGTATATCTGCTCAATAACTTTTAAACAAGATATTAATAAACCTTTTTTTTTATACTCAATATATCAACACATAGTTATGGAGTTTTTCTTGGCGGAAAATAAAATTTATGTTATAATATTCAAGGTTAACTTCCTTGGGTTAGGATTATT
>NW_011499965.1:345468-370996 GCF_000495115.2 Populus euphratica
TTAATATATATATATATATATATATATATATATATATATATAAAGTTAAAACATAATGCATCTTTAACCCGTGTAAGGAGCTTTCAGCTAACGACTCCCAGATCAGTTGATTGACACGACTAAAAGATTGATATCTTTTCCCAAGTGCAGGAGTGTCGAAGTAATAAATAACCCGGCAAGACCGGGGTCGAACCACAGGGAGGTTAATTGTACAAATTAAAAACAACAATTATAAAGGAGGTTCCAATCAGATTATATATTGTTAACATGATTACATTAGTCATCTTATTCAATTAATGCTAATACTTGTAAATCTCGTCAAGCATTCATGATTATAACTTATGTTAACAACAAATCAAGTTCCTTTCATAGCTCAGGTGTCGGTTATACCATACATTATGGGCTATGAAAGTGCCAAGCATTTGTTGTACCAAGTGTTATATAACATAAATCAAGATTAGTCATTTAACAAGCAAAGTATTAAAGAGTGAACAAGATAGCAAATATAAAACATGTTAGTATCAAACATTAAAGTCCATATTAAGTTTACATTATACTTATTCTTACACCATTAGTGTAACCTTTTCACCTTGACATAATTAACTTAGCTAGACATAATGAAAGAAAGCAAAATAGATAAACAAAATAAGAACATAAAAGTTAACTAAGTAAAGGAAAGGAAATGAAAGGCATAAACTTAATATTAATGAAAACAAAGCATAAAAAATACAAAGAGAGAAAGGAAGAGCATGATCTTGATCTGGAAATCAAGATGCCTAAATGCATGGCAAATGCCTCCTTTTATAGGCCAAAAATGGGAACTATTGATTTGATGACTAATTGATAAGTGGGTGACCAACTTTTGACTTGGTGACAATCCTTATCTTCTCTTGTCTGCCCAAAACGTCATTGATAACGTCAAAATTGGAGCCAGTTGTAAACATGAAAGTTGTAGGCAATTGTCTCAGCTTTCTTGTGTAAAAATTTCAGCTCATTTGGACTTCTAGAACTCCAGATATGGCCAAAATACCGAACAGTGCTCGGGCTGGAAGACAGATTCGGGCTTCTTTGTTGTTGCTACAATTTGGACTTGATAATGGCCTTTTTAGATCTTGGGCTCCATATGAAAGTTGTAGGCCTATGTCTTACCTTTCCATCCATATAAATTGGACCTAAATCTGAGATCTGTAGCTCTAGATATGACCCAATTACCGAACAGTGTTCCGGTTTGGATTGCACCGACATCTCTTTTCTAAGTTTGGCCATCTCTTTATCCTTGCAATTTAAGTTCTTCAAGTCATCAATCAATCCTTTCATTTATGTGATAGGCCTGCATTAAAAATAGACATTTACCACAATTTATAGGTATCTTATATTATTAGATATATTATTATAAAACATGCTTTAGTTAAGGAGTTATTGATACTTCAAGTGCAAAATGATGATATAAAATCATGATAAAAATGCACTTTTAAGTACTAATCATTGATCTTAGGGCATTAGGTGTTGAGAAACCCCTACGAACTTAGTAACTTGAGTTGTAGATACTAATACATAAATATTGCAATGTTTGATTTCCTTAAGCTTTTATTCTCAACCAATATAACAAGCGTTAGGCCAATAGCTCTCAAGTCAGTTGACTTTAGGGTATTAAGTGTTAAAACACCCCTTCAGGCTTAATTGCTTAGGTTTGGGAGGCTACGAAACCAAACTTATCTATATTTTTATAATCATTATTTTTTTTTGCTCTGTTTTTCAAATTATATACTATCTATTTCTCTTAGTTGTTACCTTTAATAAAAAAATATAGATAATATAATAATCCAATGTATAACCCACAATTATATGTTAAAGTGTATGTGTAAAAATTAAGGTTTAAGAAAACATGTTAAATGAGTATTGAGCATAATTAAGTAATAATAATGCAAAAGGTTGTAAACCTGAAAATTTCAAGAAATATTATGATAGACTTTATTAAGAACGATTACTAAGATATGTCTCAAGAGTCACTTTAACAAAAGAACTCCTTTACTCTGCCATCCTAGTAACAACAATTATGCACATGCTTTATAAAACTAGTTAATGTTTTTTGTCAAGTACTAACCTCTCCCCCCAACCAAAATAAAACATTGTCCTCAATGTTCTAAAGTAGAAAGATAGAGTATAAAAGACATCACCTGAAATAACAAATACTGACAAACCTGAAACACACTTAAATAAATATAAGAAACAACAAAACACAAATATTATACTATTAATAAAACCAAAAGACATAAGTTTTTACAAACTAAGACTCAAATCACAATTGTGATTGTGGCTCACATCTTTCCTTCGTTTTACATCCAAAAACAGTTTAAACGTCTTCTATGGGTCAAGGATAGGCTTCCCATCCAGTTTTCTTAAAAACTAGTAAACAAAGTCTCTTTTTTTAGTCAAATTCTCAAGACTATACCAAGTATGTTCTTTATGAAAATGGGTTCATAAGTCATGAATTGTGCGATGCTTATATTCACTATGATGAGACTTAAGAGTCACTAGAAGATTATCAAAAGACTCTCTCTATTTTGAAATAAATCCCACCTTTTGATAATTTTTATAGGTTTTGCAAAATGCATGTGAATCCTTAAACATGGTGGGCTAATAAAATACACTTTGTAAGATTTGGACTCCAATATGAACTTGAAAATGACCTTATTAAAACCAGACTTCCATTTGAAAGTTGTAGCCTATGTCTTAGCTTTCTATCTATATTAAGTAGACCTAAATCCAAGATCTACAGCTCCATATTTGATCCAATTACCGAATAATATTTCGGTTTGGGCTACACCAGCATCTCTTTTCTAAGTTTGGTCATTTCTTTGTCCTTTCAATTTTAGTACTTCAACTCATCAATCAATCCTTTTATTTATGTGATAAACCTGTATTTAAGATAAATATTTACTATAAATTAAAAATATCTTATATTATTAGATATGTTATTATAAAACATGTTTCAGTTAAGGAGTTACTAATACTTCAAATGCAAAATGATGATATAAAACCTTGATAAAAATATACTTTTAAGTACTAATCATTATACTCTGACATTAATACAATAACAATTACTAACAAAACTCTTCCATAACCATGGACCTAATTTTACAATAAGTTCCTCTAACATGCTAGGAATTAGTCATGAAATACTCATTCATCAATTTAAGGTTAACCTAATTATTTATCCAATCCATTAGAAGAAGCATAATTTTAGAGGTAAAAGACAAAAACCAATAACACAAGAAGTGGATAAGCTTTTAGCTAGTATCTTTATTGAGGAGTGATATACGCTACCTAGCTTACAAATATGGTAATGGTCAATAAAAACAACGATAAGTGAAAAATATGTGTGGACTTCATAAATTTGAATGAAGTTTGCTTAAAAGACAGTTATCATCTTTCTAAAATTGATTGATTGGTTAACTTTATCATTGGTTTTAAGTATCTGAGTTCTTTGAATGCCTATTTTAGATACCATTAAATCTCCATGCACCTAGATGATGATGAAAAAATAACTTTCATAACTAAAAGGGCAACATATTTTTATAAAGTTATTCCATCCATACATAACAATGTTAAGATCACTTCTTAGTAAATGGTAAATAAATTATTTAAAAATCAACTTGAAAGGTTTATGGAGGGATATATTGATGACATGTGGTGAAAAATATGACCTTTAAACAGTATCTTTTAGACCTAGAAGAGTTCTTTTCTATTTTGGCCATCATCATATGAAGTTTAATCCTTCCAAGTGTGTTTTTTCCATAAAAAACATTTTTGGGCTCCCTAGTTAATACCAAGGGAATCAAGCCCAATCCAAAAAAGATTTAAGCCATTTTAAATATGGCTACCCATTGATCATTATAAAAAGGTTTAGTGTTTCACTATGAGATTGGTTGTCCTTAATTGGTTCATAATTTACCTTAGGCAATGCACTCTACCATTCTTTAAGACTTTAAGGAACCTTTTGGACTTTGAGTGGACATTAGATTGTCAAAAGGCTTTTAAAGAGCTCAAAATTGATTTTTCATCTTCCAAGGTATTGTCCTAACCTATAAAGAGTGAAAGTTTTTTCCTTTACCAGGGTGTGGCGGACTCAACAGTCAATGTAGTAATTGTAGAAAAGGAAGAAGGAATCTCATACCCAGTTTATTACTCCAATTAAACTCTCTATGATGCTGAAATAGGATATTTGAAAGTGGAAAAAATAGACTTTACTCTGGTGAATGCCTTTAGAAAGCTAAAACCATATTTCTAAACTCACCAAGTCATAGTACTGGTAGACCAACCTCTATGACAAATCCACTATAAGCTAGAGATGTATGAATGCTTAATAAGATAGGCTATTGAATTGAAAGAGTTTAGACTTCAGTACATACCTAGCCCAGTTATAAAGGGATAAGTCTTAACAAATTTCACCTATAATAATCATTTCCCTTAATAAATTAGAAGCTCTAGTAGAACACTCCCTAACGATCCCCACTTGGAAATTATATGTTGATGGATCTTCCATCAAAGCCTTTTTGTGGCCCTTTGCTCAATAAGGGATAAACATCCTAGGTTTATTCTTTAAGGCCACAGGTAAAAGGTAGTTCATCTTGGTAGTAGTTGATTATTTCACCAAATACATAGAAGCAAAAGCCTTAACAAAGATCACCACCAATAAAGTAATCTCATTCTTCTGGAAAAATATCATTTATTCATTTGGGGTTTCTAAAATCTTGATAACTGATAATATGACATGATTTGAAAATTATAAAATGAGAACGCATTGTTAAAGTTTTTATATTGATTATAGGTTCTTTTTAGTATCACTTCCCCAAACCAATGGTCAAGTTGGACTAAATAATAGAGTCTTGTTTAATGGACTTAAGAATGAAGATAAAAGAAACTAAGTTAGAGTGGATATTATTACTAAATAAAATATTATGGGCTTATGAAACAACTCAGAAAACATGTACTGGAGAAGCTTCACCAATATAATCGAGGCTTTGATCAAAATTAAGATTAAATGTCCAACTATAAGGTAGGATATTATATCTTAAAAGGAAATAAACAACCACAACAATTAAGAACAAAGTCTATCATTGTAAAATCACTCAATATCATAATGCTAGAATCAAGAAAAAAAGACTAAAGTTAGGAGATTTTATGTTAATAAAGTTGGAGGCTACAGGAAATAGAGAAAGTAAAGGCAAACTGACCCAAAAATAGGATGTCGCTTTAAAACCATAAGGGTGGTAAAGACAAACACTTACCATTTACAAGATATAAAAGGAAAAAATCTCCCTCATTCCTGGCTTAATAGTTAATGAGAAAATGAGCGTAAGTTTATAATATATGAATGACTTATTCAAAAGAACAATATATTTTTAGTTTTTTTCAAGTGATGCCTAAGAGCTTCTCATTAATTCATCAAAGGATTGACTTCATCTACCTAAGAAAATAGCCCCATAATCACCTAGAAGTGGGTATGAGGTCTCCCTAGGGAGATAGTCTCGCACACGTTAAGGGATGAGAATAAAGTCTTCCGAGAGAAATAGCCTCACACTCTTTAAAGGATTAAATTGGTTTTTCTATGACAATAACTTTAAAATCTCCTAAGGATGAGAATAAGATCTCCCTAGGGTAATAGCCCTACAATCTCTAAAGGATGGGTATGAGGTCTCTCAAGGCAATAGTCTTACAACTCTTCAAAAGATTAGGTTGGTCAATCTAAAGTAATAACCCAACAACTCTTTAAAGGATTAAAAGAACTCCTGAATAAAGTTATACCTGCAACCTAGATTTCCTCCTGGTTTTAGACAATGAGAAAATCCAACAAAGGATAGGGAGTTTAAATATCATAAAATTTAAAACTTCTTTATATATGATCGTTAGACTTATATAGACTGTCTAAAAGAGTCTCTCCTAAAAGTTCTTATAATGATGAGCGTTAGAACCATCTATACTAAACAATTCTAACAAAATATTTCTTTAAAAAAATATGAAAATGAATAAAATAACAATTTAAAAAAATTCTTATAGTCTTTACAAAATATAAAACACCTCACAAGACTAGGTTTTAAAAAAAGCTCAAAGAAATTGAGGGGTTAAGGCTTAAATATTGACGTGAAGCTCCCAAGTAAGATATTCTCTGTGTTGGACAGTTACAGCCCTAGTAGGGAAGAAATCAACAAAGTTGAGTATAAGAGCTAGATGGAAAGCCACACTGAAGTCTACCGATATTCTTTTTGACAACTTGAAGAAATATAGGTTGGACATGACAAAAAAGATTTTGTCCTTAATTATCTCAATCATTATTGCAAACACTCTAAAAAACTCCTAGAACTCCTCAGAAGAGTTCTATAAGGCCTTTAACTTTGTATAAGAGCTCCTCTATGTTGATTAAGTCATTTTCTATCTTTGGTTTAATCCTAGCTCAACTCAAGTTAAGATACAAAAATCATATCCTCGATATAGACACGCTCTTCTTTTTAGATCTTGATGAAGTTTCTCTTTCTCTTTTAGTTGTTAAGCCTATAAAAAAACAAAGTTAGAAATGAATATTTAGATGCATAAAAAAAAAGATAAAGAAGTTGTATACTTTGCAACAAGTCCTGGTAATTCCGTTTAGCCATCTTATTGATATTTTACTTGGATAAGGTTGAGGCCAATGCAGCACGTGTTTTTTCTTCATCTAAGTTTAGACTAAACCTATTGTTTACCTTAAAGAGAGGTACTCTCTAATAGCAAGTATAACCCTAGACTTCTTGCATCTCATCTCTAGGGCTTGCATTGCAAAGTGTTTAAGCTTGCCTTGTAAAATTTGTTTTATGAATGTTATAGTGCAAAGTGTTCAAGCTTGGCTTGTAAAATTTGTTTTATGAATGTTATAGCTTTTTTGGCAAAGACAAAGAACTAACAGACATAATTGTTGTTTTCAGCACCACTAATTAAATGGTAACAAGTCATAAAGATATTTATATAAGGCTTAATTCCAATGAGCATGGGAACTTGTCAAAAGGAGACAAAATTATTCATTTACTAGGATCTCACTAGCTTAAATCTAACTTATAATATCAAGAAACTTCTGTCATAAACACTTAAAGATTGAAGGTATACCCTAACTCATACATATATATGAGGGCACTAATTTCACAATACCCCTGGTTAGTGGCTAGGTTAATTGGTTAGTTCCTTCATCTTTATAAGGCAATTTAGTCATGTAATCTCCTGATTGCTGACTATTTATAAAAGCTGTCTCATTTATAGTTAGGGTGCTAGGTGTATTATCCTCAAGAGTTTGAGGTAACCTCTTTCTCCTATGAAGTTTCCTGGAGGTATGAAAGACAGGACTACTTTCATCCCTTGTTAGTTTTAAGGCCTAGTTTAATACTTCTTTTAGTTTATAATTTGAATATGAACTCATTACCGGAGGAAGAAACATTCCTACTCCTAAGATTAAATCTAACTCTTCTATAATCTATTTTCTTATAAGAATAAGAAAGAAGTTTTAAAGTGTGTAATACATAAAACAACAAAGCTTCTTGACATAGCAAATCTCACTCAAAACTTTCTTAACAATCTATTTTTATAAGAAATTATAAGAATGAAATTAAAATAAAAGAAAGGAACTAAAAATAGCTAGGGTTATAAAATAGATAACATTTTATCCTCACCGTTTGATTAACAAACTTGATGGTGCAATAAATCTCCAAAAACCTACTTAAATATTGCATTGAATATATGTTACCATTTTGTTTTCTAAGTGATTCTCTTTCAATAAGGACAAGCCACCTAGGAATAATAATATCAACAACTTTTCTTGTGATAACATATCTCATAGGAAAGGTAAAAAATGTCTCATTAAAGATAACAACTTACTCAAATAATCAAACAGACATAAGCCTTGTGAGTTCCCAAACTTAACATCTTTAAGTTCAACTATATGATAAGCTCAAATAGAGATTGGTCTAGAAAACTATCAGACCCATCACCTATGGGCTTGGTATCATTCTAAGTCCAAGTGGATATAGGTTTAATGACCATTATTAGACTTATGTTGAGCCACGGGGCTTTATTTGATTATTCTTATTATTTTTAGCATAAAATAACAATGTTAAGAATATTTATTTCTCTATATCCCTAAGTGTATAAAAGTTTTCCAAAGGTCCACCATATTTTCATCACCGTAAATATTATATAAAGAATATGTGACCTTTATTAATATGGTCTAAAGGATATTTATCCCTTATTTAATATTATGCAATTGATATTTATCCTTTATTAATATTAGTAAGGGCAATGACTCTCCAACTACTCCATTCAAGCAATATGACAAGGTCCAGAAGCTAAAAATACTCTTGAACCACTCAGGTTAAGAGTTTATAATTTCTATTCTTTAAGTATTTATACTTTAATTTTAAGAGCATTTATCATACAAAAAATAAGAACAAACACTCTTGTTCTTGGAATTTAAACTTCATTCTCTTATTTATTATAATTACTAACTTAAAAGTAATTGACGTTATCATTTAAGGGTTCCTAAACCTCACAAAAAGAGTGTTTGTTCTAGAGCTATTTAGAAGGGAATATTGATTTGAACGTGTGATTACCCACTATTCAAATACTCAAAAACCTTATTTCTGAGCATATTAGATTTTTGAACATCATCAATTTTGATCACTCATGTTTTGCTTTGGTGAATGTTATTCTTAGATAAAGCTTATCACCAAAATATTGGGTTATCATTAGTCCTTGCACTACAATAACATATTTAAAGGTTCATCAGTAAAGTCGCTTTATATCTACTATTTAAAATGGTGAACAACTATTTCTTTAATAATGGTGACTTGTATTAAAGTTTTCTAATTGTTTTTTTTTAATATTCTTAAACCATTTTTAAAATTAGAAATGAAAAAAAAGTTAAGAAAATTAAATATTTTTTTAAATAATATTTTGAAAAAATAATTAAAATACTATGTTGAAGTTAAAAACAAGCTAATTAAGATAAATAAACATAAAACTCTAAAATACATCTAATTCCTTAACTTTCCTTTCATGTACTAATATGCATCTAAATTTTATTTGATACTCATCCTCTAACAAACCCTTGACACCTTTGCATTATTTCTCTTATCATTCTTTACTAGCAATGAGCCCTTTTACTTTGTACTCATATTTTAACCCATAGCTCGACTTCTAGTAGAGGGGAAAAAATAAAATTTCAATAAAGTCATCAATATTCCACTTAAATTTACACCAAACACAAAACCCTTTATTTTTTAATCATAATCAATTGAATTTAATAACTACATCAAATATTTGGTGGAAGGTATGAAAAAAATTGAAAAAAAGTTTAAGTTGTAGCAAAAAAACATGGTATAAATATTTTTTTTTATTGTAATACCTTTATAGTCCTTCATCTCTATATTTAATCCTTAATCTGAAATTTGTTTCTCTTCACTTCCATTCATTTATATTTTTTTAATATTTTTTATTTAAATATATTGATTATTAGTTGGATTTCTAAGAAGTTATCCATCATTTCTTCTTTTTATCTTTAAATTTTACCCAATTCATCCTTTCTATTATCCATTCCTCGTGGCAAAAACACCAAACCAAAAAATAGTTGTTGTTTTGGTGTTAAAGCACGCTTACTTTCACTTAAAGCCTTCCATGTATGATATTCAAAAGCAAAGCCTTAATGAAGTTGAAATTGATTTGAAATTGAAATTTTCTTTATTCAAGAAAAAAACACTTATATATTATAATTCATAGCTAATAGATAATGAATATAATTGTGAATATTATATATTAACTTTGTACCATCAAATAACCAAAAACTATATCAAAAGCTTTGATGATTCAATTTTATTTTTTTAAAACAAGAGAAATGTAATATATAAAAGCTAATGACTTGGCTCAACATGGATCAGGATATAAAGCGGCATTCAATTATCATGGCATTATATCAGTAAAATAATTTATCGATAAACCATTATTGACAATCAATAAAGGTATAATAATGAGCAAACTAGTAAAGAATCCATGGTAAAAAAAAATACAAGATAGTCATAACAAAACCATTGGTAAAATTTTAAGTCAAGTAGAAGCAGAGGATCTTAACAATTATAGTGTCCTTGATCCTTATAAGAAATAAAGAGAGGAAATAAAAAAAAGACACTTTATAAAAAATTCCAAGATCTTTTAGACTAAAAATGACCAATTTTGTCTTCATTTTATTAGAGACAATAAAACTATAATTTTGCTAAACTTTTTAGGTTAAAAAAATAGCTTTATTTATCATGAGTAAGGTTTATGAAGAAATCTATAAAGCACATCAATTCAGCATTAAAATGAGATGTTAATCATTAACCATAACTTTTATTAGTTAGGAATAATCAAGGATTACATTAGTTATGCCAACATTTTGGTCTAAACTAGTATATGCCATTAAACGAGCTCAATATAGTGGTCAATCCATAGCCTTTTAGAGGTGGGGAAATTGACATCATGTTCGGTTTTGAGAAATATATAAATACAATAAAAATGGTAATTTTAATTTTTTTTTAAGAGTTTTAAGGATCCCATTGAACAATCTAAAGTCGTATAAAGTTTAACTTAAGATTATTTGAAGATCAAATCTTTTTTATGAGGCTTGATGAATTTTTCAAGGTTAGATTGTTGTAAGTCATAAGCCATTTAATTATCTGACCAATAGCGATTTACACGAACCACAAGATTAAAAATCTCTTAAAACCTTTTTAGAGAAAAGGATTGTTATACATGAAATGCTAGCAGTTTCTTTTTGTGTTTTCAAGTGTTTATGTACCTATATTTTGTACAGAAAATATGAGGCTTAGCATTCTATTTATAAGAAAAAATAATAACTTTATAAATAAAACAATACTATTTTACCCCTGAATAATATCACATATATTATTTCATGTCAGTTTTAGAGATTCATGAAATTAAGTTCTTACTTGATTTTTCTATATTTGGAATTGCAATCCCCTATATAAATTACATTCTAGTACTTAATTTCTAAAACTTATTTATAATTAAGTTATATTTGATTAATCATCCTAACTTAATTTTTCATCAATAGTTCTTTATGTATGTGACTCATTATGTTCCTAATATATTGGTTACAATATAACTTATAATTCTAAATAAAATAGAATAAATTAAATTGAATAATTTTAGTTAATTTATTATTAATTCAATAATTAATTGATTTATATTTAAAGATCAAGTGCATCATTCAACAACATGTCATAATCCCTAAAATATTAGAAAATTCATACATGATTTGACTTAACCTTTTAGTGACTAGTTTCTAAATGTAATTATTATCCTTCACTAAAAGTTTAAATAAGATTTAAAACTTTTTTTAAAATCTCATTATGTGATATGTAAGGATTTTAGAATTAAAATTATTTGAGAATAGATAAAATATTTTTTTCTAATTCACCTAAAATAATAAATCCTTTATTGATTACTCAAATAGCTTTATATAGTTCATGTTATACATATTGATTAATGTAATGTGTAGTCCAGATGACAACATAGCATTCTCTATATAAAATAGCTTAATGATCTTAAGTCTAAAGATCACTTACATAATTGTCATGTGAACTTTTCATTGACAAAAGTGATCTCTCCTTATAGAACACATACGTAGTTTATTTCATTGTATATGTTATCTAACAAGCATCTACATATTAGTTTTAGGTATCTCTCATATCTCAACTTATAAGAATAATTTATTCCTTTCATAAAGGAAAGAACATAATATGTATAGATCTTAAAAACTCTAATAATATTCAATTTTAATGTAAAATCAACCAAGATTATTTTGGAATAATGTTTTGATGTAATAGAAATCAAGAAAAGTTTGGAATAATATTTTAAAATAATAGAAATCTCATAATTATAATCACTTTATAACTTCTTTTGCGAAGCATTTTTGTATTAAAGACTTTATTTTAAATTTAAATTCATTAATCAAACATAAATGAGTATTAAAAATAAGAAATTATTTATTAATAATAAATATATTTTTACATGAATAGAGTCAATATTATGTGTAATCAATTGATTGGCTACATAGTATATACATGAACATATCATTAGCAAAATATATCTACCTTTATCAAAGGGATATACTACATCCTTATACCTAAAAATTACTTCATCAAATAGGTTAAAATTATTCTTAATCAATTAAAAAAATATAATCAAATTCATTAAAAAACATATCATACATAAATTTGAACTCTCAAAAACAATCATTACTGACGAATAATTAATACTCATGAGAGAGGATATAAAGCAATTAATATAAGAACATGGATTTAAATAATTCATTCTACTCCTTATCATTCTCATGCCAATAAATAATAAAATTAACAAGTAAAAGTTTTATTCTTATCATATAGAAATTTGTTAAAAATATTTTATGGTTTTACATGATGCATTGTTAGAACTATTATAAGCATACAAGACTTTATATAACTTACAGTTAAGTCATGTAAAAAAGTTGTATAATGTTATATAGACATTATAAATTATTATTCTATTATATTAGAAGAGTTGGAGAGTTTGGATGAGGTGAGATTCATTGTATTGGATCACTTAAGAAAAAAAAGTTAAAAGAACATATAACAAACATATACAATAAAATAAATTACATGTGATTTGGTGTCGAAAACCATACTACCTATTGTCTATAAAAAGTTCAAGATTTGGCAAGCAATTTCTAAATTTAAAGGTCTTATCAAAGTTTTAAAAAAAGAAGTTTATAAATTGAAAAATCAAGAGAGGAAGTTACACTTTTGATTGATCAATGATTGATATTCAAAGAAAAATTGTCCTTGTATAAAAACACATAGTAAAAAATGTTGTTTCTAAACAAAATATGAGTCATTTTAAGTATCACAAGTATAAATTGATTTAAATTTATATTATTTGTATTTTGAGCCTACTAAATAGACTATTAATTACAACCAATTTTTTTATTTTTCTAATTACAACTAGAATTTAATAAAATAACACTAGTTAATTATGAATAGTATTTTTTGACATAATTGAAGAAAAATTAAGCTGATAAAAATTGGATTTCATAAAGAAAACTTTGTTTAAAATTGGAAATTTCTTTCATAAATTTGCTGATAAGAACATGAAAATAATAGTAAATTGTTCATACAAATTAAAATTTAGGGGAGATTGTTCTCTCTATCATAGTTCTAATATATTCTCCCAAGTAGAGGTGACAGTTTTGGAGATCTTTTAAGGCTTTTTTCCCTCACCAGCCTTTTGTTTGTAAATGAAGTCAAATTTGTGTTTGTTGATTCTTGAAGGAAGAGGGACCTTTCAACTTTACTCCTAGCTTCAGCTTCTTTAACAGTCATATTAGCTCTGGTCCTCTTCAACCTTGGCCAATTCCTCCCTCAAATGAGCCATGTTGCTTTCTTGGGAATAAAGCTTTGTCGTGAGATCTTTGAAGGATTGTTTGGCCTGTTAGATAGTTACATACCTGAACTTCTCAAATCTAGTTCTAGGAATGAAGGGATTCTTGAGTAGCTTCATAAATCTTCAGCATCTTTACTGTAAATTACTTTAAAAAGTTGGCTGATTAAGGATGGAGTAGCCATGGCTGGCTGATTAAGAGTACTAGTTTCTTTATCTTTCTTGGCTACAAAAGGAAGAATGACGTCTTCAGTCTCTTCATCCAATAGCAACATATGTGCTCGAAATAGTTGGAACGCTCCCAAGATAAGGTATAGTTGTGGTTGTTGCTTTAGCAGCTCGAGCTTTGAAAACGACAAGTCAAAATAAAGCTTTTATTTGACGTTTTAGATCTGTATTTTTCAAGCTCAGAATCCTTCAAGTCCGACTGTAAAAATCCTCACAGTCCTGATCAAAATTCCTCCGTTTTCTTTCCCTCTCCCCGCCCCTCTCTCTCCCTCGTCCTTGGTATGCCAATTCAAAAATGGAAAGGTAAACAAAGTGAACATTCCTTTTCATTTTATTTATTTATTCATTCATTGATCACTTTGGCATAAAACGATAGCGTTTTTCAAGTTAGCAGTGGATGAATAGTAAAACCTCACTTTTTTAATTCTTAATTCTTAAAGTTAATGACAGTAATATTACTTTTAAAAGCAAATATCTATCTATTTTATATTATAAAATGGCATCATGATTTTATATATCATCTCAAAGTAATATTCTACTCGTAGTTTTTTCTTAATGCCACTCAGGCAATTAATGTAGATTTTTTACAGAATAAAAATAGATCTTTTGATGTTAACTAAATAAATAAATAAAAGTTATGAAATAGAGAGATTAAATTAGATGAATTTTCTTAAAAAACTGAATGAGAATTTTGTATAATATATTTATTGTAAATTATTATTATTTTTATTTTGATCAATTGAAAATCATGTTATGAGCATTTATTTAATATGTGTATTGCATATTTTATTAAATTTAAAATAAAAATATCTCTAATATTTTATATTATAAATTGGCATAATGAGAATTTTGTATAATATATTTGTTTAAAATTATTGAATTTTAAATATTATATAGGTTTTTCGTCAATAATTCACTTAATATCTCTTTTAGAGTTAAGTAAATACAGTCCACTTTCTAAATTATTTATAAAAAATAATATAAAAGTGAATCGATGATTTATATGCTATTCTTGTACTAAAATACAGGGTGAATCTCACTAATTAAAGCAGTTGCTAGGGCCCCAACTGCTTTTTTAAAATAATAAAATGAGAGCTACAAGACCTCGTGATCATAGCCACGTGGAAGAATCTTGATGGGAGTTCAAAAACTTTATGCTAATTAATTGTGAGATCACATCTTTCTATTTTTCATTTTCATTTTCATTTTCAGTGACCCCAGTAACAGTGAGAATCTGATACGTGTAACAAACGGTGACATATCTCATCAAGCTACAAGGCTCACGTCTCCATGTGCTTTTTCGTTGGTCGGTGTTCGGATGATTACAGCTATTGTCTAAAAAGTTTTTTTAATTTAAAAATATATTAAAATATTATTTTTTATTTTAAAAAATTCATAATACTATAAAGATTAAAAAAATATTTTTTTAACATACTTTCACTCAGTTATTAATAACATTTAAATGCTATAAATAGTAGTAATAGGAGACGAATTACCCAAGGTGCAAACTCACCTCTTTAACTGTTGATCTAAATAGTGAAGGAGATGTGGTTTTTTTCTTAATTTCCCGCTTCTTCTTGTTTTCAGTAAAATATTCAAAAATAACCTGGATAGTGAAGGAGATGTGTTTTTTTTTTTTAATTTCCTGCTTCGTCTTGTTTTCAGTAAAATATTCAAAAATAAGAATTTAAAAAAAAAATCAAATTAAAAATTTAATATATGATAAATTGAGATTAAATAATAAAATCAAAAATATATAAAAATTTTATAAAAAAATATATAACAAAAATTAAAAATTAAAAAAAATAAAATACAAACAATAAAGAGGGCAATGTGTCATTTTTATAGGTGGAGAGAGAAAATAAAAAATTTATCAATAATAAATTAGGCAACCATCATCAACACATATCGTTATACTAAAAAAAATATGGTAACACTTTCAACAATACCATTAAAGGATATTTTCAAATATTAGAATGTGTTGCATGTACCTATAGATAACTTTTACATGATGGAAAATGAGGCACACGCTCTAAAACTTTTTTTATCTTTTCTATTTTATATATTTGATTAAATATATAATTTTTTTTAAATTAATCTAATAATAATAAAAAAAATTATTGTGAAAAGATAAAAACAACATTTGACATTAGCTTTAAATTTTTTGTTTCTAATTGTATTTTTTTATAATTTAATAATATATTTTAAAAAATTATTTATTTCTGATTAATTTGGCAATGTTTAATAATCCTGACTAAAACACCCTTAAATAGTGTCACGTTGTTTGGATAAAAAAGTAAAATTATTATTATATTATTTAAGTGAACAGCCCAAATAATTTTGGGTAAAGCATGCTTTTTAAAGGGGTTCAACTTTTGTCAATGAGGCAATTTCTTCTTCTTCCCTTGTCTTTCTAATGCAGATAGATAACTAAGGTTGGGAAAACTTTTTTTACCCTAGACCTCTGTTGACTTGTAAACCTAGCTCTTCTCATAGGTCCACTGCACCTTCCATTAAATAGAAAAACAAAATCCTTATTATAACAAAAAAAGAAAGAAGAAGAGTTAATTACAACTTAAAGTCTATAATACATGGTAGAGCTTCCTACAATACTATTAAAGAGTATTTTTAAATATTAGAATGTGTTGCATGTATCATATAAAAGGTACAAACAACTTTTACATGCTTGAGAATAAGCCACCCGCGCTGTAACTTTTTTATCTTTTTTATTTTATATATTTGATTAAATATTAAATATTTTTTAAGTTGATCTAATAATAAAAAAAAATATTATGAAAAGATAAAAATATTATTTGACATTATCTTTAAATTTTTTGTTTCTAATTTTATTTTCTTATAATTTCACAATATATTTAAAAAAAAAACTATTTATTCCTGATTAATTTGGCAATATTTAATAAACCTGACTAAAATACCCTTAAAAACTAGTGTGACGTTGTTTGGGTAAAAAAGTAAGACTATCATTATATTATTTAAGTGAACTGCGCAAATAATTTTGGGTAAAGCATGCTTTTTAAAGGGGTTCAACTTTTGTCAAGGAGGCAATTTCTTCTTCTTACCTTGTCTTTCTAATGCAGAGAGTGGTGTGTCTCTGTCCCCACACACACACACACGCTTTTCAGTGCTTGAGAGATGACTAAGGTTGGGAAAACTTTTTCACCCTAGACCTCTGTTGACTCGTAAACCTAGCTCTTCTCTTTGGTCCACTGCACCTTCCATTAAATAGAAAAACAAAATCCTTATTATAACAAAAAAAAAAAAGAGTTAATTACAACTTAAAGTCTATAATTTAATGAAATTAATTGATTAGTACTTTTATAGTTTCAAAAACTATTATTTAACCTCTATATTCTTAAAACCACTTACAGATTAGTCCTTTCGTTAAACTATGTTATGTTTTAATTATTATTGTTTTTTGTTTTTTGAGAAATATATAAAAGAAAAGAAAGAGAGAACTAGGTAATTGAAGAATTTTATGGGAAATTAGGTATTTTTCGAAACAAAAAAAAAAGACAAAATTAAGGATAGTGAGAATTAGTTAAAAGACTATTTAGTTATTTTTATAATACAGAGATTAATTAATTAATTATCATAAATTATAAGGACTAAGTTGTGATCAAATCAAGAGAAATAAAATCCCAAATAAAACAGAACAAACCGTATGTTGGGAACCGAACCGATATTGCTTTTGGCTTCCACGCAGGAAATGGGAACTTTCTTTGGCTTGATACAATATGGACAAACAAGGTAGAATCATAGAGCTCCACTTGATTGGATTTCCGATTCTAACCTCACAAGCAATGTGAGGAGGATAACAATCTCTCCTTATATATTGTCAGTGCAAGCTCTTCCAGTTTGGTCATAGTTAGCTCGAGCTTCTTGATTCTTTTCTTGTCTCTCTCAGAGCACGAGTTCTTACACTGTGGATATGGCCTCGCATGGTAAACTAAGCATTTCTACATCCCCGAAAAGCGGCAACGGAGAAAGAAGCAGTGCTGTGGCATCAAGCTCGCCAAAAGGCCAATGCCTGTGCTCGCCAACAACACATCAAGGGTCATTCAGGTGCAGGCTTCATCGGTCGTCAAGTTCATCTGCTGCTCCGATGATGAAAAGATCAAAGTCTATGCCACCAAAAGAGGCTCCAACTTCCCTTTCTCCCAAGTCAGTTGAGTCTACTTGATTAATATTAATGGCTTAGTAACAAGTGTTTCCTTTGTGAATCAACCTCCCACGAGATCCTATCTATCTATACCTCACCGACTGTGTAGAAAAAAACCAAAGCAGAAAAAGTATACTGGGGATGTAGATGATTTGTTGTGATTGCTTCGATCTAATTAACGTTTCCATTTTAATTATATTCAGAAAACTACTGCAGCTTATTCTGTCTGGTTGTTGATAATTTAATCATCCCCAGCAAAAAAAAACAGAGAAAAAATGGAACTGGGATCATGGCTGTTGGATCGTCGCGCTGCCAAACGGAACTGTAGAACTTTGTCTGTCTTTGTGCTATGATTGGTATGCAATTATGCATATTAGGTGTATATATACGCACGTACCTTACCTCTTTGTGAAGCAACAGGTGGTTTTGGATGGATGGATCTTCTTTTCTTTCCTTTTTCCTTCAACTTCTATGAATATTTTTGCGGAAATTGCCTTTCTAATTCAATAAAAGATAAATTAATCATAAAAAAGTTATGAAACTTGTAAAAAATTTACTTCTCACGGTATGATGTGCGTTTAACTTTCTTCTTTTACAAGTGTAATCTACATTTACTTGGATTGGGTGAATAACACATGGTAAGTTCTTTTTCTCTCTTTTTTTTTTTAATTATAGATATGCAAGTCCATCTTGATTAATCTCTTAAGTTTTTAAAATTAATGATCAAATAATCCTAAGATTTATATCATTTCAAACTGATAATTTTTAAAAAATAAATTTAAAATCTAATTAATTAAATTACATCAAACAAAGTTCACATAGGAAGTTATCGAATACATACATGAGAATTAGCCGCCACTGATTTATCAAGGAATCATTATCCTGAAAGCAGGCATCGTATTTATAAGCTAAAAGTCCCTTGCCCACGTATGACTTGCGAATCCAATTTTTGACTCTCGCCTTTCCTTTTCTAACGGGATATAACAAGAGATGAGTATTGAATGGCCTCAAATGGATTAGGTTAAATGTCTTAGTTAAAAATATTGAAGAAATAATCAATAAAGTCTTCGATATTTTCTGATGGATAACCGGCCAAGAGAGTGATGGCCCTCAATAACGAATGTTTATCTTCCTCGAAATAGAGTGCTCTGGCTTTTACTGTGTCATTATTGCTTATGAAATTATTGAAAAACAAAGGAAGATGACAGGCCTGAGCCCTCGCATGGTGAATAAAGTCGCCCAATAGCCTTTTTTTTTTTTTTTTTGTAGGGAAGGCATATATCTGCGATTTAAAAAGTATAAATCCACAAAAGATAAAAAGAAAAATACAAATATACAAAAAGGGTCTTCTGTATCCACCTCTTAAATTCTCTTCGTTCATCTCTATGGCAGGGGCGGAGCTGGGTGCATTGTACAGGGGAGGCCAAAATTAATATAATAATGTATATATTATTAAAAAATTTATTTATTTAAATTAAAAATATTAAATAATAGAAAATATTAAAAAAAATTGCAGGGGCCCGGGCCCCTGCTTGCCACCCCTTGGCTCCGCCCCTGCTCTATGGCGTCTCTTTATCGCGACACTCACACAACCTAAAATAACTTGCCATGGCCATCCACTATGGGTTTAAGTGTTTGTCTCAATTGATAAACCTTTGATCGGATGGATTCTAATTAAGTGTATTTTAAATAAAAGCGTGCAAAGCACTCTAACTACTTTTCTTCCCATCCTTTCAAATGTAATTATTTCCTTCCTAGTCTATCTCTTACACTATTAAAATCTCCATTATTGTTTTTTTATATATAAATTATTAAGCTGGAACAACTAAACTAATCTAATCCTGGTAGGTACAGCTTTTAGATTGCAAAACTATAAAAGCTATGGTTGTATGTTTACAACCTATTAATTTAATTTAAGAAAATTTATAAACTATTTAAATAATAATTAAAATAAGAAATACTAAATATAACTAAGGCTGTCGACTTCCTTTCAACTTCAATTTATTAAGTACCAAATATTGTTAAAATATAAATCATATATTAGGTAATTAAAGACAACTTTAATATACATTGGAAAGGTAAAAAGTTTTGTTATATCTTATAATAAAAGAAATATAAAATTAATAAATTTATATATTAAAAGGAAGATTTGAAGGGAAAGTCAAAATTGATCTAAGAAAATATACCTTTAAAATCTACATATACATTGATGATTGATCTATAGAGTAAAAAAAAAAAGACTAAACTCATCATCACTAATTGCTCTTTATTTTAAGACATGATGGCTGTATAATTCTTTTTTATTCATTGGAATTGTTACTTTTCACATGCTAACTCTTATAGAAGTAGTATTCATTATGTCTTTCTCATTTCTAATCATTGTTCACCATTATTCATCATCGTTAATCACTATACATCTCTTTTAATTGTTGTAATTCATCTCTTACACTCCAATGAGCTCACTCTAAATTCACCATGAAATCCAAGAAGCAATATCTTTCTATAATTTTAAAACCTAAGGTTAGAGAAGCTTAAGTCTCATCCTTTAATTATAGTGGATTAGCCTTACAATTCTATTTTATTTTATTTTATAAACAATTACCTCCTAAATATCAATCCTTTGTAGATTTTATTTTCAAATATCATGATGAATTACCACCCTAACATTCATTTGGATTCTTCAACTTCATAGGATCACACTCTTAGATCTTTTTATTTTGAGTTCCTTATCTCAGAATTAGTGGTAAAATCTTATAATATCTTGGGTCAATTAATCCAAAACTTCTCTATAAAAAAAATTATGATCTTTATTATTCGGAATAACTTTGCTAGTTATTCAAAATGTCTAATCCAAATTATATTGTTTGTCAATCTAAGGTTCATATCTTGTACTGAACACTTGTAAAGTATTTTAATATAATGACAAACTAGTGCAGGATAAGGATATTTGAACCTCTTTGATCTTACCCTTAACAACATACCTTATAAGAACACATCTTTATTAGGTCCTATTATCGCACTTGAGAACATTAGCAATAAATTTATTCAAATTACCAAGGGTTTATAAGTTAGATCAAAGATGATGTAATGCCCTTGATAGAGTTTTGTCTAGTTTGCATGTATTGTTTTAGGGTATAGTTTTCCATCAATAAAAAAGATTATACGAAATGTCTCCCATGATTTATGGTTAAGGTTCATACTTGCTCTACCTATACTAATTAGGACCTTGACACTATGAAACTTGGGTTTTAATTGATATGGTTTTTAAAATAAAACATTTATAATAAAAAAACACTACCATAAACTATAGGTACCATCTTATTGTTTATGTTACATTTTTTATGCGAAAAATCCTTAGCTTTGGACCTTTTACTACTAGCTTTTATTATTCAAAGCATGTAATTCCTATAATTGAAGACTTGTACCCAAACACTAATAGCTATCTTTGATTAGTAAACAATAGGGTTATAGGTTACTTTCTAAATTATATGACTAAAATGTCTAATTTTATAGATGATATGCAATATAACACCAATAGATCTTAAGGCTTTATACATATCATGGAGTTTATAAATAAGCTCTCAATGTTTAGGTTGAGCCTTTCATTAAGGAAAAAACCAAAAAGATTCTTGTAACAAGATCATAAAGAGTTTTCATCCCTTTAAACTATTGTTGTTAGTTGTTTTTCTCTTAATACTTTACTAATTTAGTCTTTTTTAAAAGGTTCACAAGGTTTAAGAAGTCAAATTTAAAAGAATCATTTAATTCCTTAGCCAGTTCTTACATTCCTTACTTAAAGGTCAATATCCCTATCACAAAGGATATCTTAACAAGATGATTAAGATTGATGGGATAAAATAGAAAAAGAAAATTGTCACATAGTTTTAAAGTAAATAAAAATCTTAACTAACCTTTTAATAGTTCTAGATAAAGGTCAAATTCTTTTAAAAACAACATGAAAATCACTATAAAATATCTTATCGAAGGTAAGTTGTCTTGTGTTTGCTAATTATAATAAAACTATACATATACAAATATATATTAAGGAAATAAACATTGAAAATACCTATCAAGATATTAGTTTTATATAATCTTTTTTCCAATTAGTTTTAAGTTAATAAATTTCTTCGCTAATATGTTATTGTTAGTTTAATATGTCTTGTAGTTAATCAGTTGGTTACACGAGGCATTATTATATTTATGTAAATACATATTTATTATTAATAAAGGCTTAATATATCTTTCATATTCATATATATAATATTAAATTAATAAATCTAATACTTGATTTATAAATCTAGAATAAAAATAAAGTCCATGGAATAAAAATGTTTTGCAAAAAAAATTATAATGTTATAATTATGAGATTCTTATTGCATCAATGCATTGTTTCTAAAATATTTCTAGTCAATACTTTTTTAAATACTAGATTTTTATTAAATTCGTAGAGACTGGTACATAATATGTTCTTTTTTATGAAAAAACAATTGTTCTAATAAGCTGAGATATAAGGGATACCTAAAACTAATATACAAGTGCTTATTATAAGACATGTACACTAAACTGACCTACATTAGAATTTTATATGAAAAGATCACCTATGTCTATGGAAAGGCTCACGTGATGATTGTGTAAGTGATCATTAAACTTGAGATCATTAAGTTATCTTATATAGAGAATATTATGTTATTATCCTATTACATGTTATCTTAAATGAGGTAATGAAAGGGTACACATTTGATATATAGCATGAACTATAGAAAAATACTTTAGTGATCAAGAGAAGATTCATCACCCTAAGTGAATTAGAAAAAATATTTCATTTGTTCTTAAATAGTATTGACTAAGAAATCCTTAGCCAATATGGAATGAGATTTAAAAAGAGTTTCAATTCTTATTTAAACAATTAATTGTTATTGACACGACCAAAAGATTGATATCTTCTTCTAAATACAGGAGTGTCGAAGTAATAAATAACTCGACAAGATCGAGGTTGAACCACGGGAAGGTTAATTGTATAAATTATAAACAACAACAATAATAAAATACTAATACTAATACTAATACTAAAACTAATACTAATAGTAATAGTAGTAGTAGTAATAATAATAATAATAATAAAAGAAGAAAAAGTTGATGAGAACTTTGAGATAAAAGAACAATATGAAGATTAAACAATGATAACTATAGTTTTGAAACCCGACCCGATCAAATGATCGGGTCACGGGTCAGATGGGTTG
Organism: Populus euphratica; assembly: GCF_000495115.2. Classification (NCBI taxonomy): domain Eukaryota; kingdom Viridiplantae; phylum Streptophyta; class Magnoliopsida; order Malpighiales; family Salicaceae; genus Populus; species Populus euphratica. The sequence continues at coordinate 368,605 of NW_011499965.1, forward strand.
ACCCGGGTTAATCCGGGTCAACCCAAAAAAAAAAACAGCTTTTATGTTCTTGATACCTAATAACAAGAATAATTGGCGGTTCCGAATTTGCAATAGCCACTGACTACCCTTCTTGCGCTGTGAGACACAGTTTTCTCAACCAATCAATGAGCGATTATTATAGAATTTCTACGCGCCATTATCCCAGTTGCTACAAGATCTGACAATATATTAACTTATCATCAATAAGCTGGGAAGAAGGAAGAATGACTCCTTTTTTTATTTATATATATATTAACTTTAAAAAACTATTGTAAATATACAATATCATCCATCACGATAGCTTAATTATTTTATCTACACACAAAATTGAAATCCATCCTGGAAATTATAAATGATCCCTACTACAAAAACAAAAATAAAATTAATACACAAAATTGGTTGTTACGAGAAAAAATTACAAAAAAATAAAATAAAAATATATTAATCATTCGCTACCTCTCAGAATGGATGAAGATTCCTTTCCACCCCATTAACATTAGATAGAAACCCCACCAAATCAGGCCTGTAAGGCAAATAAGAGTGGCGTTTATCACCTTCTTTACTCCTCACGTAATAATGTTCTTGAAATTGAAACAAACCTCTTCCAACTCCTTCTGCTTCTTTCCTTTTCTCTATGCCCTGTTTATTATGGTTCCCATCTTGGTCATCGCTGCCTAATCTCTGATGATGGAGGCCACTTTTCTTGTTATTAGGCATCAAGAACATAAAAGTATTCTTACCATCACTATTACTCCGGTGAATAAAATCTTTGAACTTCCATTAGACCTTGTAGAGCTGCTCTTCTTGCAGCTCCCTGGAGACCCCTCCTCCTTTGGCGTCCACACACAGTAAGTTTCAGGCTCTAGGTTGTCAATATCATCAGCTTCCAATGAAGAACACGAAAAGATTTCACGGTCCTCGTAGAAGAGCTTCCTGAGGGGTAATCTATTTGGTTTCTTGGCATCTTGGGTATTATTGGTTGCAGTTTTCGATCTAGGTAGGGACTTTTGGTCGTCAAAGAGTAACCATAGTTTCTATCACACTGCGTTCAACTACCTCCTCCCTGAATCTTTAATTTTATTCATCAAAGCCATCTCTCCTCGTCTCTCTCCGGGTCTCACCCGGGTTTGACCGGGTGGACCGGGGCCCGGGTCGACCGGGTTTCTCTGGGCCAATTCCCAAGCGGATTTTTGCCTTCACTCGGACTGTCCTAGGCCCGGGTCAGCCGGGTCCCGGGTCGACCCGCTGGGCCGGTCCGGGTTTTAAAACTCTGATGATAACAACATATGTCAAGGTTAGAGAAAATAATTGTTAAGTGGGTGGTCAACTCTTGACTTGGTGACAAATCTTATCTTCTTGTCTACCTAAAATATCATTAATAACATCAGAATTTGAACCAGACCTCCACACGAAAGTTGTAGGAAATTATCTCAGCTTTCCAAGAAAAAATAATTGAGGTCATATGGACTTCTAAAACTCTAGATATAGGTTCCACACTAAAGAGTATTTGGGCTACAAGACATATTCAAACTTCTTCATTGTTGCTGCAATTTGGACTTGAAAACGACCTTTTTAAATCTTAGACTCCTATAAACGTTGTAGGCCTATGTCTCACCTTTTCATCCATATAAAGAAGACCTAAATCTGAGATTTATAGCTCTAGATATGACCTAATTACCGAATAGTGTTTCAATTTGGACTGCACCAGCATCTCTTTTCTAAGTTTGGCCATCTTTTTGTCCTTTCAATTTTAGTACTTAAACTCATCAATCAATCCTTTTATTTATGTAATAGGTCATATCTGGAGTTGTAGATCTTGGATTTAGGTATACTTTATATGGATGGAGAGCTAAGACATAGGTCTATAACTTTCATGTGAAAGTCTGGTTTTAAAAAGGTCGTTTTCAAGTCCAAATTGTAGCAACAATGAAAAAGTTCGAATATGTCCTACAACCTAGACAGTTCAATGTTCAGCCCATATCTTGAGTTCTAGAAGTCCAAATGACCTTAATTTTTTCTCAAAAAAACTATGAAAATTTCCTAGAACTTTTATGGTATAAGTGGTTCTAATTCTGAAGTTATCAATGATGTTTTATTCAGACAATAGAGGATAAGGATTGTCACCAAGTCAAGAGTTGGTCACCCACTCATTAATTAGTCATCAAATCAATAGTTTCTAATTTTAACCTATAAAAGTAGGCATTTGTCATGCATTTAGGCATTTTGGTTTTCAGATCAAGATCATACTCTTGCTTTCTCTCTTTGTATTGCTTAAGTTTTGCTTTCATTAATATAAAGTTTATACCTTTCATTTTCTTTCCCTTACTTAGTTAACTTTTATCTTATTTATGTTCTTATTTTGTTTATTTAT
>NW_011499965.1:371218-409923 GCF_000495115.2 Populus euphratica
TTGTTGTTGTTGTTGTTGTATTATTGTTATCTATAATTTATATAATTAATCTCCTTGTAGTTCGACCTCGGTCTTACCGGGTTATTTATTACTTTGACACTCTTGTACTGAGGAGAAGATATCAATCTTTTGATCGTGTCAATTTACCATAAATTAAAGGTGTCTTATATTATTAGATATGTTATTATAAAACATGATTTAGTTAAGGAGTTATTGATACTTCAAGTATAAAATGATAATATAAAACCTTAATAAAAATTCATTTTTAAATACTAATCAATTATTATATAGAGAACAAGCATGATTTAATATGGCAAACATACATACTTAATGTTTTAATGTTAAATTGAAATATTATTGATGAAATTAAAGGATATTAGTTATACTAAGAGACTAGTCAATGAAAAGTTAAGTCAAATCACTAATAACTTTTTTAATATTTGAAGGATCATGACACGTTGTAAGATGATGCCCCTGATTTTAATAATTGATAATAAATTAAATTATTTAATTTTATTTAATAATAATTATAATTTATATTTGAGCTAACATATTAGGAACTTAACGGGTTACAAATATTATAAATCATTAATCAGAAATTAAACTAGAATGATTTAATTAAGTATGACTTGATTAAAATATATTTTATAAATTAAGGACTATAATATAATTAATACATAGATTATATTTGTAGACCTAGAAAAATCTAGTGTAATGACTTGATTAAGTTAATTTCTAAAATTATCCTGAATTAATATATGAATATTATTTAAGAGAAAAATTGATATTTTTTTAATTTATAGGGTTTTTTATATTTTTTTATAAATAATAAGTTATACTTCTTATTTAATGTGGGTTGTATGTTAGACAGAAAAATTATGTAAGTCACGTAATAAAAAGCTAACACTATAGGTATAATAATTCATCTCTCCTAAATGGGGATTTAGAAGATTACTAGTGGTTCATATGGATTATCGTTAGAGGCCGAACAATTGGACGATTTGTGATTTATGGTAACCTAATCTTTAAAAAATTATTTAAAATCAAATAATATCAAATTTTTAATTAATAAATTCTTAAATAACTCTGATCTATTTAACAAAATCCTAAAAAAGCCTAAAAAATTTTGTTTTATGTATAATATTTGAGAACCCAATAATTATGCAACTCTTTTCTAACTTTTGCATGCTTGTTACAACTAAAAATTGGATTATATACAAATTGTTAACATGAGGTTAGCAATATTCATATTAGCCGCCAAATCTTTAAGACATCCATGTAACCCTCTTGAAATGTTGCTCTAAACATGTCAACTTGGATTATGTGAATGGATGTGAAGATTAATATGCCTTATTAATTTTTTTATATATATAGAATAGAAATTATAGGTAGATATATATAAGATTAATCTCATTTTACCTCTTTGGAGTTTATAAAATCTATCAAAAAAATATAAAAGTTTATTATTTATTAATGACAACCTAAACTAATTATTTTTATTTTATCTTCTAATAGACAAAAGAATCTTCTCAATAAATGGATGAAATGCTATGAAGTAACTGACAAAAAAAATAATTTTTTGAATAGAAATTGAAAGAACCTATATATATATATATATTAAGAAAGATAAACAATTGAACATTATATAATAATATAGTTTGGCTACGGCACCCACCTCCTTATCTAGCAAGTTTGATAATTTCAAACTATTTAGAAATTTTAATAAGTACAAGGCTTCTTCATCATGTGATTTTAATTTTTATGATTATACTTAAATGAAAAGGAGTAGACTATGCTTAAATATTAATGATTTTAATTTTTAAAAATGCAAGTCATGTTATAAACTTAACGTTTAATTGGTAGATATTGCAATCTTGTACTCAAGAATCATGATCTTAAGTTTTTTAGGTACCAAAAATTATATACTGTAAATTATAAATTACTATTAATATTTTAGTATTTCTATGATGTAAGGACTTCACTATTAAATAAGATATGTATTATGACCTAAAAAATATTTTATTAATCATAAATACCACTTTCTATTTGAGAAGATGGTTCCTCTAAAATATATTATTTGAAAATTATATATTGTAAAGCAAAGAATTTGAACCAATTGAAGAAAAAACATAATTTTTAATGCACAGCTTTTATATTTTTATGTAGTGTTTTTTTCTTTTTCTTATTATTTTAAAAGAAACATAAAAAGGAATTGTTTTAGAAGTTAAAATTAAAGAGTAATTGCAAGGCATATTCAATACGCTTATATTAATCACAATTGTATTAAAAGATGGAATGAGAATAACACAATCCAATCTATAATCTGTAAAATATATAAAAAGGCATCTCTTTATTAAAAAAAAATTAATAGATTGTTAATCCTTAAAACAATACTAGCATTATGCTTTACCTCAATGCCAATATATAATCTTACCTCGTCTTCTACATACAAAAGATACAAACATAATTAAATTTTTAAAATATGCCACAATTTTAATTCCTAAAAAAGGCTAGTCCCGTTTTTTAGTTACATGTATATTTAAATACTACATCAAATCCTAAATAACATGTAATAAGCTTCTTAAATCTTTAATTTGACAGTCAAACCTTTGAAAAGTATAAAAAAAAAACCATATTAAATATAAGGATTTTTGAGTTATATTAAAATTCATCACATCATATTCTTAGTTATTTTTCTCATATTAAATCCTTGACTATTGCCTTGGTAAACTTTAATACCTATATAAATCCTTGGCAAACACTCTGCTAACATTAGAAAAGAAAAAACTACTTTGAACAAATATTCATGTATGTTAAATAATTTCGATTAAAAAAAATTAAAAACATCTATATATATATAAAGTAGTTACAAGAAAAGCACAAGTCATTATACTACTAAAATCACTTAATGCGTTATGGGAGCAGAGAGTAAGGTTGGGTCAAACTCCCATAATTTATGCTAGTTGAATCAAAGATGTAGTGGGAATAGTGGAGGATTGGATTGGATTGGATTTGGATTTTACTCTACTTGATTTTAATTTGAAATATTTAAATTTATCATCTTATTTTGCTTTCAACACAATCGGATTTGATTGAGAACTTTCATTAGGTTTACCTAATGGGTGCCAGCCAGAACTTTTTATTTTTTATATTAATTTTTTAAAAAAATATTCTTAAAAATAAATTATATTTCTATTTATGAATCATAAAATCATAAAACATAATGAATTTCAAATTCATGTATAAACCATAAAAATCCTTCACAAATAATAAGATAAAAATAGATACATTAAGTTCAAAAGTAAAATTAGAACTCCAAAACACTTAAAACAAAAGTTAAAAAATTAATTCTAATTGAGTTAATGAACCTCTATAGGATGCTTCCATATCTTATCATGCTTATGCTTTTTTTTTCCTCATCAAACTTTCCATCCTATCTATTTTTTTACCTATTTAATTATTTTTTAAAAAAAAAAGAAGAAGCAAGAAATGAACGGAAGGGATTAAGTTATAAATGAATATAAAGATATAGATTAAATAATAAGTCTTGAAACTATTAGAACTAATTAATTATGTTATCAAAACTATAGGGACTAAGCTTATATTATAATTAACTCCATTTCGTGATGCCAACGAGGGTGGGAGGAAAAAGCAACACGTAAAATCCAACAGCTAAGACCCAAAACCAACCAGTCAAACAAAGACAATCTAAGCTACCATTCAGCGATCAAAACACTATCACCAGTCATATTTTTCTTCTACAATCATACTTATGCCCGCCTTCGTGTTCGTGGAAACAGCAATTATGGCTCTGTTTTTAGCATTTCTGTACGTTTTCTAGGCACTCATCTGATATTCAGAGCATAGTTGGGATTTCGCTTTCAAACTCAGGATTCAATCTCTCTCCCGATCTAAAACTCTCTCTCTCTCTATCTCCTTCTCTTCGAGATTTCTTCATCGACGGCAATGGCAAGGACAGGAAGCAATAACATACAGGCCAAGCTGGTGGGTATGTCTTGCCCTTTTCTATTTTATTTTTTTTAATGAAATGGAAAACGAAAGATATCATTGATCGTTTGCTTTGATTAACATGTAACACCACACGTATAATTAATTTATTTTCTTGAGAAAAAGATTAATCTTATGTATTTTCTCCGTAGGATTTATTATGCGATTACAAATAGTTGTATCCTTCCATGTATAGATACTTCACGTGCATGCTCTCCTCTGCTGAATATGATTAGCCTTCGTTTAGGATGTTGAAAGCATAGGAACGAAACATCTTTTGAGATGAATCAATTAATTATTAATGACGCAAGAAAATTTTTGAACTGAAATTCATCAAAAGGGTAGAGGTTGAAAGTGAAGGAAGCTTTTACAATTTTAGTCTTTTAATTAATTGACAAGTATTTACTGCAGAAATAGGTGTGGACTTGATCATTAAAAGTTGTTTTACAGGTGCTCCTCGGGGACATGGGGACCGGGAAGACAAGTTTGGTACTGAGGTTTGTCAAGGGGCAATTTTTGGAGTTCCAGGTACCTTTACAATGTGTTTAATTAATAATATAGACACTCACATGATGATGCTCAAAACCTCTCATAGATTAGTAAAAAAAAAAAAAAACACATTTAGGGGTTTCCTTATAGATGAACAGATAAAAATATTAATATTTTGGATTGTAATACTATTTTTATATCACTCAAGTTTTTGTTTTAATTTTATCCTTTTTTTAAATCAAGTTAATTTACTATTAAACTTAATGGTTTTCTTCTGCTGGCTTCATGTGGTATCAAAAAAAAAAATATAATGCTCGATTAATATTTAAAGACCAAGTTGGAAACTAAAATAAATATTTAGAAACTAAATTAGATAAAAAGTAAAAAATAATTGGCGTGTATAACACATATACCAGTGTATTGGAAAGGCTAATCCTTTTTGCTAGTACATGTAGCGATCAAAGACATCTAATGACGACCCTTTTTTGTAACATTTAATACATCTTGGTGTGCTCTTCCTTTCAAGGCAACGTGCATGATAAGGAGCTTTAGTTTAGCTTCACTGACCAATTCTGTTTTTTTTATTTATTCTTTTTTTCTTCTTTTCTCACTTGTCAATTTTCTTCCCTCACTCTTTTCAAAACAGTAAAGTGGGTTGTCATTTATTTTTGGATGTTAATTATGATCTTTATTTTTTTTAATTTTACTATTTAACATTAGATTGGTTAAAAATTAGGCTTTGTATTTTTTTTTATTTTTTATGTAGTTATCTTGGTGTCATAACCTGAGTTGCAAATTTGACAGGCTAATTCATGTTGACTTAAGTTGTTGTTTTTAATTCCTTTTTCTTCATTGAATTTTTTGAACTTCATCTTTCAACACTAGATTGTTTTAGAATTGAGTTTTGTTATTTTTTTTATTTGCTTTTTATGGGTTATCTTAGTATTGTGACTCAAGTCATGTGTTTGACAAGTTAGCTCAAATTGATATGGATTTTTTTATTTATTTTTTATTTTTTTATGATTTTTTTAAATTCATCCTTCACTATTAGATTGATTGAAAATTAAGTTTCATGATTCTTTTAAATTTACTTTTTACAAGATTATCTCATTCTTACTACCGGAATTACAGATTTCATGATCTGACCCAAGTCGCAAGTTTAGCATTCTAATCCGGATCGACTTAAATCTTTTTTCCTATCATTTTTTTATTGTTTTTTTTTCTAAATTTGTCCTTCAACATTAGATTGGTGAGGAATCTTACTTTATATTTTTTATGAAAGGGTATGATAGTCAAATAAGATTATTATATTCTCATCACTGAGGTCATGGATTTTAAAGATTAATTTAATTTAACTTATGTTGTTTTTTTCTTTGTTATATAAAATTGAATATTTTCTTTTAATTTTAACCTTTGATATTTTATTGATTAAGAATTAGACTTCATAATTTCTTTTTACATGCTTTTTATAGGATTATCACAGTTTCATCTAGTTGATATTTAAAAAATTTCATGCAATATATCACTATCTCAATATTTAAAAATGACATTGTCCAATTTGCATCAAATTATTTATTCATGATAAAAAAAATCCTTCTTAAAAGAGTATTAGTAATGCCTAATCATTTTCTTTTATGTTAAGAAAATTAATTTGGCCCATAACACAGCACAAGTCAATAGTATAGCAGTTTTGTAATGCTAAAAATGGCCAAAATGATGAGTTTAGGCAGCTAAAACACATTCAAAACAAGTTGTTTTATAGGTTTAGAAGACTCTTTAATGTTTAAGTTACACTATATTGAAGAAAAGAAGCCTTAGAAAATTATGTATTTACTTTCTATAAGCTTATCTCATTCTTACTACCTGAATTACAGATTTCATGATCTGACCCAAGTCGCAAGTTTAACATTCTAATCTAGATCGACTTAAATCTTTTTTCTTATCATTTTTTTATTGTTTTTTTTTCTAAATTTTTCCTTCAACATTAGATTGGTGAGGAATCTGACTTCATATTTTTTATGAAAGGGTATGATAGTCAAATAAGATTATTATATTCTCATCACTCAGGTCATGGATTTTAAAGATTAATTTAATTTAACTTATGTTGTTTTTTTCTTTGTTATATAAAATTGAATATTTTCTTTTAATTTTAACCTTTGATATTTTATTGATTAAGAATTAGACTTCATAATTTCTTTTTACATGCTTTTTATAGGATTATCACAGTTTCATCTAGTTGATATTTAAAAAATTTCATGCAATATATCACTATCTCAATATTTAAAAATGACATTGTCCAATTTACATCAAATTATTTATTCATGATAAAAAAAATCCTTCTTAAAAGAGTATTAGTAATGCCTAATCATTTTCTTTTATGTTAAGAAAATTAATTTGGCCCATAACACAGCACAAGTCAATAGTATAGCAGTTTTGTAATGCTAAAAATGGCCAAAATGATGAGTTTAGGCAGCTAAAACACATTCAAAACAAGTTGTTTTATAGGTTTAGAAGACTCTTTAATGTTTAAGTTACACTATATTGAAGAAAAGAAGCCTTAGAAAATTATGTAATATGTGTTACAAAGTTTATAAGAAAAGAAAAAATAAAAAGAAGAAAAAATAGTTTTTTATAACAAAAAAAAATAGTTAAAGAGATAATTACTAACCTTAGAGTTCAAGATTACTTATATAACCTTGAATCCACATGGGTATATTTATGCAAGGGTATGATAGTTAATGCACATATCATCTATAGTATTGGCTATCTAAAGACAAAGGTGTAGAGTGACAACAAAATACTATAAAAGCTACCTTAATTCTGTGTTTTTTAGGCTACGTATAATTAATAATAATAATACTATCTATCCTTAAAAGGTACGTTACCAAAAGATGTCCCTTTATTTAATGAACATACATTTTGTCTCTATAGTTGGTGGCAAGTAGACCAAGTTTGGGCAAGAGGTAGTGCATCCAAGGTAACTGTTAGATTTAGGTTCATCTAATTGTAACAATTGAATTCGGATCCCTTAAGTCTTATAGCCTTTTATGTAGACTTGAGCTCATATAAATTGGTTTTGGTTTTGGGTAAGATCTAGAAAGATAAATGCAACTATTATAAAATTGATCCTAAAAGTATAAGTCTTTTCTTCTATGATAAGTAATTGTATAGCTAGAGGATGTCATATATTCTAGATATATGATGACATTAATGGCAAGTATTATTATTAGTAAATCAAGGACACAACTAACTAGTATATGTTCTCCATCTAAAAAAGGTGTTACTTGTCCATCAAAACACACTAATATTTATGGTAGTCATGGTTCATGGTTAAGAGTGTAACACCTAAAAAAGAATGCATTGTTAGCTCGCTAAAGAGGGTATGCGTGACTAGTTTTGTATGAGGACACATGGTCAGTCTAACAAAAAGGACAAGGTCAATTTAGAAAGGTAAGGACTTATGGCTAGTTCATTAAAAGATGTTAAGCAAAAGTCGATCCACCAATGAGGGATAGATGACAAGTCTACCTGCCTAGACTGGTAGTTTACCATAAAGGAATGCACAGTCAAACCATGATATGAAGAAACATGTTATTATATCCCATAAAAAGGGTACGTGAAGCTAGTTAAGTAAAATATATACATGGCTAGTCTAACAAAGGGAATATATGACCAGTCCATCAAGAAGAGAGGGATAAAGAGGCTAACTACTTAGACAACTAGTTTATAAAAGGAAAACATGTGGCTAAGACATATTAAGAAAAGACATGTTTTCAAGTATCAAATAAAGAGGCTAACTACTTAGACTAAAAGGAAAACATGTGGCTAAGACCTATTAAGAAAAGACATGTTTTCAAGTATCATTAAGGTAAGATTTGTAATAAGTCTAAAGAGGTGGGGGCCAGTGTTTGATCTACTAATAAGGGGCTAATGAATGGTCCACCAAGATAGAACTCAAGGTTAATCCAAGAGAAAAGCATGACCAATCCATTGAGAAGGGATTGAGGATAGGTCTAGTTGCTTGAATAACCAATCCATTATAAAGGAATGTCTAACCAAACCTTATTGAGAAGAGACACATTATTATGTCTTATAGTGAGGGATGGATGATTAGTCCAAATAAGTGGGATATACAACCAGTCCATCAAGAGAGGATGTGTGGTTAATTCATCGATTGGGGATTTAAGGTTTGTTTATAGGGGTGCATGGTTAATCTACTACTTAGATATTGGAGATAAGTCTAACTATTTGAATTATTAATCCATTAATGGGTAACGTGTGGTTATTAAAAGAAAATTTTGAAAGAAAGGCTATGTAAGGTGGTTTTCCATCATTGGAGGATAATTTCCTTTATACCTAGGCAAGGTTTTCATTTATATCTAGAAGGAATTTAGCATTTAACCTTTATACCTAGACAAGGTGGTTTTTCATTATCAAAAAGAGATTGCCTTTTTACTTAAACAAGATAGATGCCTTTATACCTAGGAAAGGTAGCCTATTATTATGGAGGAAAATAGCATTTATACATGGAAATAATGGTTTTTCTATGCTTAGAGGGAGAATGATATTATACATAGAAAAGATGGTTCATTATATCAAGGGAAATATAGTCTTTATACTTAAGCAAAATGATTTTTTCATGACCTAAAAGTGAATGTATTTAAACTTAGTCAAGATAGCCTCTTATATTTAGTGGGATATAGCCTTTATAATTCAGCGAAGTGGTTTTTTTATGTCTAATGGTGAATTTTTTTGTACCCGATAAGGCCTTTTACCAGGGGAGATAGCCTTTATATTTAGAAAAGATAGTTTACTAATGATTGAAAGGTCGATGTCTTTATATCCAAGTAAGGTGATCTCTTGTACCTAAAGGGATATAGCATTTTACCTAGGTAGAATGATTTTTTCATGACCAAAGAGCGAATGTCCTTATACCTGAAAAAGTGATCATAGGTTCCTAAAGTAACGAAGTCCCTAAAGACCAGGATTCTTAGAGAAAAATGATTATTAAAAAAAATGTGATGCTTAGAGAAATAAGATTTCTAGAGGAATATGATTATTAGAAAAATGTGATGCTTGGATGAATATGATTGTTGGTTCTAAGTGAATATGGTTCATAAAAAATCATTTCTCAAAAAATATTAGATTCTAAGATTGGATGATCAAGTGAGGAAAAAATATATACATGAGTTTTTTAGGCTAGACGATCAAATAGATAGAAAGAGATATTTAATGTTCTAATACTTGATGTCTAGGCAAGAGAGGATGTACATTTGAGGTTCTTGAATTGGATAACTAGGTAAATAACAAAGCGTGTTTGAAGTTCCTAGGTTATTTGGCTAAGAAGGTGGAGAATGGATACTAGACTAGGTAATGATGGACTTGGATATATGTATAGCTGATGGGGAAGATTTTACTGCATGATTTATGTTTCATCTCTCTTAAAAATAAATATTTTCATTTATTGTTTTGATTGACGTGCTTAGTTTATATTGAGCCTTTTTGGCCTCACTTATCAGATAGATGACTTATTAGTTTTTTATGTTATCAAAAAGTGGTTAATGAAAAAATCTATGATAAATAAGGTTGGATAAGAGATTAGTTTTATTTGAATAACACATATTATACTTGAGCAATTGATTACGGTAAACTATTATAAAAATTTTGTTGCCAGTAAAAAGAGATGAGGTTATCCTTGAACAACCATAGTAGGACTCATCTATAAGTTTGATGTCTTGTTTTGATATTTTTTTCTTAAATCATAATCTCTTAAAAGTTTATTAAAAATAATTTATTAGTGAGATCAAATGAGTAGTATCATATGATCATTAAATATAAATTAATAAATACACCAAAAATATAAGCAATAAAGACAGTATTGGGTATCTAGCATTTCATACTTAATCACATTTGTTCCTAGTTGTAGTGGTGATACATATTGTAATGAAAAAGAACTAATAATTTTATATTTCTCTCTTGATGAAATGAAATATCATAAAAAATGAATATTTTAAATAAATATAGTAAGTATAAAGGTTTGCTTTATTTAATATAAATTGCTATACCATTTGTTACAAAAACCATTCATATTATGACAAGATTTTTTAATAATCTAAATGTCAAAGGATTGGTTTTCATGTGAAATGAAGTGTGGACAATTTACTATAGTCTTGAGAGGGAGAGGGAGACTTTATGACTAAGAGTTTTTCTTATACCACTAAAGCATTTCCAAAAATATAAATGTTCGAAGTTTGTATGATCATCTAATAAATTAAGATGACAAAACTTGCATTCTTTTTTTTTCACTTTGGTAATATCTCTCTCTTTCTCTCGAACTAAACCAATTTATAGAATCAAAACTCGTTATAAAAGGTATCATTTATAAATAAGAATGAATAGGTGGAATTATTGACTATGATAAATAGATTTGTTCATCAAGCTAAATGATGAGCTGGAATACTCATAGTTTTCATCTCTTTATCTTAATTATTGAGCTTTTATGTATAATGTAATTGCATGAGTGGTTTGTAGAATTTTGGAAAGCTTGAAACATTATAGTTGCATTGGATGGTGATTCCTTCTATTAATGTGGTTGTTATGTCATGAGTCTTTTCTTATCATATCTTAAACCTCTATTTGGAAACCATATTTCAAAATAACAATAGCGATTTTTATAGGAATTGTGAAAATAACGATGTTCCCTCTTACTTTTTACTACATAAATTTACCCTTCAAACTCTCTAAAAAATAAGTTATTTGCACATAATATAGAGTAAAGGATATGATACTAACATAAGAGCTAGATATAATAGAGAAGGTAAGGCCTTCAATTGCTTTTATATGCTTATAAGGACCTTTGTAAGCATCTTTACTTATTGAATTTACTTTTAAAAATCTTGAAATATTAGTGAAGCACTAGTAGTTTGGAGATATGTTACTTATAGAAGGCTTAATTCTATAGGTCTCATACCATTTGAACTAATTTTATAGAAAGCATAGTTTCTTGTAACTATTTGAACTCTAATAGACTCTCAAATAAAATCTTATATATATTGTTTGAGTTATTTTTGTTGTTGTTTTATGGATTGTGTTATTTTTATATTTTTTGCTTATTTTTATTTTTGTTTAGGAATTTTAATTTTTTTCCTTGTTAAGATGGGTTTCATGTATATTTAAGAAATTATAAACTTTTTAGAGACTAGATCTTATTATACTTTATTTTTAAAAATAAAACTCGATTTAGAGTTCTTACAAGATAACCCTATTTTAATCAATACTATGTCTTTTTGTTCATTTATTTTCTTGGTTGCTGGTTGTGTTTGTGTCTGGATTAGAATGTCATTGAGCCTCCATCAAAAGACATTGTCTTATTAATTACTATTGAAAACTTAGATCCAATTTGATGGGTTTTGTAGGAAACTCAAATGTCATTCTTCATCGATATGTGTGTGTGTGTGTATCTTGGTATTGGAAATAATGCTATAATGCTGGCATTGGTTTTGATTCCTACATTACGAAGTTTACTTCAAGTTTTTTCCTATTTCATTCAAATCCACACAATCCGATCGATGCTGGTATTATAAATTCCTCAAAAGTTGATTAATGGTCTCTAGCTAACATGATTGTAATATTTAGGAATCAACAATTGGAGCGGCCTTTTTCACTCAAGTTTTGTCATTGAATGAGGCAACTATTAAGTTTGACATATGGGACACAGCTGGGCAGGAACGGTACCATAGCTTGGCACCAATGTACTATCGCGGTGCAGCTGCAGCCGTTGTGGTATACGATATCACAAGCATGGTAGATTTTTATCAACCATCTAATTGTTCTATGCTTTAGTATATTAATTATTAGCTTTTACTTGTTTACTTGTACGTATGTTCTTGTGTGTCTAGAATAAAGTTGTGCAAAGAATTCATCATTGTAATTCGATATTAATTAATTCTTGATTTAGCTTAACCCTCGTATGCGTGTCTCTGAATTAGTTACATATAACCAGTGACGAAACTTGTCACCCTTGCATGAACATTGTAGAAACAACAGCAAGAAACATCTCCTCAGGTTCGATAAATTATGAAATATAAATGCAAGGATTGTCTTTTGGTCGGACATTGATGATTGGCCTATCCGTACAAAATGTGGTTCCATTTCATGTTTTGTCGTCTCAGAAATGTTGGTATTCACAAATATTCTGTGAATTTATTAGCTGGGTTTTGCTTCATGCCTATGATGTATGTCCTCTTGATTGAAACATCTAAGATTTTTAGTTTTCTTAGAAATCATTTTTGTTGTAATTTCCTTTGTTACATCTCTTGATTGAAACATGTTTTATCTTCAGGATTCATTTCAACGAGCTAAAAAGTGGGTTATTGAATTGCAGAGACAAGGTAACTAGCTGCTTTTTTCTACTACAATGAAACGAGTAATATACCATTCTCTAAAATCAAAAATATGCGGGGCAGAGACTCAAACATTTACCATTCTCTACAAAGATTTTTTTTCCGAAATCTTCACCGTTTTCTACTCTCATTCTTCTACAACAATCTCTCAAGCTGCTTACCATAAGTTAAATGCTGTGGAACCCTAATAGATCTTCTATGATGGACCCCAGACCAATCTATCGTTTCACCAGCACAACATGCTAGCTATGTTTTATGTTCCCAGGATACAAGAAAACCACATGTGCTTGGTGATGTTCTATCATCAATGTACCTTTTCAGCCTTCAATCTTACCATATCGTCTTTGTGCTCCCAGTATTTATAAAGTTATACACATTTTTAAGAAGATCTTTGGTTTAGACCGTTTGGTTTTTGATCCGGACAAGGATTTACATGAAACGGTCCAAGTGGAAGTCCTCTAGTGCTATTAATTAGAATAGAAATGAGAATTGAAGTGAGATTTTGTATTAACAAATTAATTTATGCTGTTCTGTGCCGTATCAGGAAATCCGAATCTGATAATGTTCTTAGTAGGCAACAAGGTTGACTTGCAAGAGAAGAGAAAAGTTGGCATCGAGGTACTTCCACGATTAATCTACATTGTTTTCGCTTCCGTTTTTCTCTGGTTGAATAAATGGACAACCAAATTAATATCATCGTATATAAAATGCCTGTGGACAAGGCCACATTTTATTTGAGAAGGTAAAGTACATGAGACATGGGAAATACGTCAATGATTCAACTAATTAATGATGCAGGAAGGTGAGCAGTATGCTAAAGAAAATGGAATGGTATTCCTTGAAACATCTGCGAAAACCACCCAGAATGTGAACGAGCTCTTTTACGAAATAGGTAATTTGTTTATTTTGTTGAATGTTGAGAGGCTATTCTTATTCTTCTCTTGGATCAATTATTGAGGTTTCCAGCTTTAATTCTCTATCTAGTATATATGCAATGTTGAATATAATGCTAGCTAGAAACAAAGGAGGAAATTGAACTATGATAAGTCCAAAATTGCATGGTTAAGTTCTGTCGGTTGCTTTATTTTGGCAGTAGAGTAGTTGTTGTGGCCGCGAACATGATCAACCGTTCCAAATGTAGTGATGTGCGCTAGCTGTTGGGATATATATAATTCAAATCTGCTCTTCTTGTTTCTCATGCAAACTTGCCTTGTTGCAGCTAAGAGATTGGCCAATAAAGCCCCCTCACGTCCAATCGGAATGAAATTGCATAGGAGACCTCAAGAAACTGGAAGGAGAATGTTTTGTTGCTCCTGAAGAATGATGATACCCATGCTTGACATATACTTGGGTATGCTAGGCAGCTTCTCTGTAGTGGATTCAATCATTACTTCAAGTTTTACGATCCTAAATCAAAACAATTTTCCTTAAATACAGATTTGTCGTTTGGCCTGATATCTTTTAACAGGATTAACCTGGATCTTGTCTGCGGATGTTGCTCTATCAGATTGGAATGCATTGTGGGCCATCAGATTTGAAGATTGAAGATGCTCTCAAGGAAAAAAAACTTCACATGAATATCTGTTGTATGCGTGTTGTTACTTCTCACTCAGAAGCTTTGTCACATTTGGAAATAAATACTCTTGTGCTGGAAAAAACTGTGGAACGGATGAATAAAGAAACATGTCACGTAAATATGTGATTATTTATTTGATCATCTAATAAATGTACTCGTGCAAATATCAGAGTTTGTCATTATGTCAATATTTAACATCAGAGTATTCACAAGCAAACACCAACATTATGTAAAATTTGACTAAGGAATAATCTTCGCACGAACAAATGTGATGCTGGAAAGTTTTTCCTCGTACTAGCTTATGTTAATGTGAATAATTATTAATCTTATTATTGAATCAGGATGAAATTATACTTGAAAATTTCAGAGATCTTCTCTGTTGAAATTTCATATTCACTAGAGTTTAAAAGGGTATTCTAATCATATCTAGAAATTACTATTTGAAATTTGTTATATTTTTCTAATTCATTCAGGATTTTTCTCTTTTATTTGGTTTAAAACTTTTTTATTATTTTTTTTACTATATTTAGGATTTTTTTCTAATTTATTTAGAATTTTTATTACCTTTTCCTTTATTTTTAGGTTTCCTTGTTAGTTTAGGTTAGATTTTACATTTATTTAAGAAGTTGTAAACCTCTTAGAGAGGTAGACTAGTTGAAAAGAAATATTTAGTAAAAAATTTTAAATTAATATTTTTATGTTTTTGGGTTTCCTTATTAGTTTAGGTTAGATTGATTTTAAGTTTATTTAATGAGTTGTAAACCTTTTAAAAAGGTTGACTTCTTAAAAAGTAATATTTAATAATAAAATTTCAAATTAACGCTTAAAAAGTAATATGACACGACTAAAAGATTGATGTCGTTTCTATATTGTTGGGTTTTCTTGTTGGTTTCGGTTGGATTTTAGGTTTATTGAATGAATCGTAAACATCTTAAAAAGATAGATTACTTGAAAATAAATATTTAGTAATAAAGTTTCAAATTAATATTTCTATATTTTTTACTTTTCTTATTGGTTTAGGTTGGATTTTAAGTTTATTTAAAGAGTTGTAATCCTCTTAGAGAGGTAGACTACTTGAAAAGAAATATTTAGTAATAAAGTTTCAAATTCATGTTTCTATATGATCACTATTTGGTAGAATTTTGTATTCTTGTACTTATTATCTTTCGTGTGTTGCTTCTATTTATGGCAATTGGTGTCGGAACCCAACGATCTTGATGCTTATTTGCTTATTATATATTAGAACAGGTAGTATAAGAGGATGTTCTTGTGTATGAGGGGATAAGAAGGTTTCCCTTAAAAAAAAATGTTTAGGAACTAATAATTAAAGACATGTAGAGACAGTTTGTAGAATTGAAAAGAGATGTGTTAGAAGATATGTGAATACGAATTACAAAATTGATTCATCAGTTAATAGAGGGTAAGAGCCTAAAGGATCATGAGAATGGTATTCATGAATCTATTACTAGTTTTGAAAATTCATTTCAGAAGCATAAGTAGAGGACTCAACGTCTTGATCAAGATGATTATCATTAAGATATTGGTGATTATGTTTATGGTAAGATAGATGTGATTGATATTCTCCACCAATTTATAAGATTTATTTGATGATGATATCATAAACATTGATAAAATAGTAGTGATGATATTATTGATAGTGTTTTTGTTGATGAGATAAATGTTGAGTGCAAAATACACATGAAAAGCGTTTACCAAAAGAAAATTATTGATTTAAACTATGTTGATCCTCTTGATTACAAGGTTAATGTTATCACAAAGGTATAAGTGATCAAGAGTTATATGGACACAATACATATTGATGAAGTAAGTTTAAGGTTTACAATTTATTACTCTAGAAGCCCATGAAGAGAAATAATACGTCAATTGTTTTTTACACAAATTTTAAAATGAAAGGACTAAAAATTGGTTTCGAAAATTGTTATATATTTAAAGAAAAAGAAGAAAATAAGTTAGAGAGTCTTAATTGGATGTCCAAAAGATCAAGGCAAAAGCAATTTGAATTTAAAGACGAGTTCTCTTCAACCTATAGAGATTGAAGAAAAAAAAAATTTAAACATAATTTTATGTTAATAGATATAATTATTAATCCGCCTATTGGATCAAACTAAAAGATTGTTAGAAGATTCCAAAGGCCTTGTTTCCTTCAAAGTTAAAATCCCATAGCCATCAAATTTCAGGAAAACCTCTCAATAAGGCCTAAAAGTTATTATTTGAAATTTGTTATATTTTCCTAGTTGGTTTATGATTTTTTTTCTATTTGTTTATTATTTTTTTAACTTTATATAGGGGTTTTTTCCTAGTATGTTTAGAACTTTCATTAATTTTTTTTTTTTTTTAAGAAGTTGTAAATCTCTTAGAGAAGTAGACTACTTAAAAAGAAATAGCCATTAATAAAATTTCAGCTTAGGATTTTTGGGTAATCTTTGTTTAGTAGAATTTATGTGTTATCTGTCTTTCTTGTGTTGCTTTTATTTGCGTCAATACAATAAAGATAAAAATATAAACAAGAAAATAACAAGCTAGAAAGACATAATTAGATCTGAATAAGATTTTCACACAAAATTCTAATTCACAATTTTATTACTGAATATTTCTTTTTATATAGTAATATATCTAATATGCTTACAACTCCATACCTAAACCAACAAGGAAACCTAAACATAAAAAAACAAAAAAAAATAAAAGTCCAAAAACAAACTAGGAAAAAATGTCCTAAATAAATCTAGAAAAATTAATAAAAGAGTTTGAATCCAAATAAAAAAAAATCATAAATCAACTAGAAAAATATAATAAATCTTAAATAGTAACTTATGGATCTTCTTTGAAGGTCTTCCCAAAATCCAAAGGAAATAAAATTTTAACCCTAAATAAAAAAAGGACTCTGAAATTTTCTAAAAGATTTCAATATGATCTAACAATCAAATCGATGGTTATTTCCATTAACATTAAATTTACATATTATAAAAACATTTCCTACGTCAGTCTTCCCGAGTTGAAGAACTCATTTTCAAGTTCACATTACTCTTGGATATACAATCAAAACTCTTTAGCCTCTTTTCTTCTTTTTCTATTTGTGTATAGAAACTTTAGACATCAATTTTAGTCTCTTCATCTCAAAGTTTATATAAGAAATAACATTGGACATATTATTTCTCTTCAATTGACTCATACAATAATAAATTGCAAACCTTAAACTTACTTCATCAAAAATATGTTGTGTTTATATAACTTTTGGAAACATCTACTTTTGTGATAACATTAATATTTTAATCAAATGATCAACATAGTTTAAATGAACAGCTTTTTTCTTAAAAACTTTCAATATTTTCTATGCACTTAATCTATATCTTATTAACAAGGATATCATCAATAATATTTTTATTATTTTTATTTTTATTATTTATGATATCATCATTAACATAATCATCATTAACATAATCATCATAAAAAAATAAAAATAAAGCATCATAAGTTGGTGGAGAATACCAATGCACATTTATCTTACTATAAACAAAACTATCAAAATCTTCATGGTACTCATCTCGATCAAGAAGATATCCCCTTTGTTAATGCTTTAGAAATGGGCTTTCAAAACTACCAAGGAACTCATTATCACTTTTATCGTGATTGTTATGGCTCTTTATCTCTATCAACTAACAAATTAATTTTACAATATATCTCTGCATATCTTATATCACTAGTTCTTGATCATATCTTTTCAATTATGTAATTTGTCTTTGTATATTTTTTATCACTAATTCCTGAATATCTCTTTCTCAATGACGAACCTCATTATCCTCTCCTACAAGAACATGACATGTTTTTCTACCTATTCCATATATGGTTATTATAGCACAAAGCAAGCAAATAACCATCAGTGTTATTGTACTTGTTGTTTTTCATACATTGCTTTTATTTGCATCCATCAGTGTTATTGTACTTTTTGTTTTTCATACATTGCTTTTATTTGCATCAATGCTAATGCAAATGCAAACATAAAAAAGAAAACAAGTTAAAAAGATAAAATTAAAGCCGAATGGGATTGTCATACAAAACTATAATTTGTAATTTAATTATTAAATATTTTTTTATTTTAGATAGTCTCATGTCTGTGAGGTTTATAGCTCCTTAAATAAAATTAAAAACTTACCTAAACCAACAATCTAAAAACAAAGAAAAAGCAATAAAAGTCCTAAAATAACTAGGAGAAAAACATTCTAAATAAATTTGTCACATAAAAAAAAAGCTAAAAAGATAAAATTAAAGCCAAATGGGATTGTCATACAAAACCGTAATTTGTAATTTAACTACTAAATATTTTTTTTATTTTAGATAATCTCATGTCTATGAGGTTTATAGCTCCTTAAATAAAATTAAAAACATACCTAAATCAACAATTTAAAAACAAAGAAAAGGCAATAAAAGTCCTAAAATAACTAGGAGAAAAACATTCTAAATAAATTTTAAAAAAAACAATAAAAGAGCTTTAATCAACATAAAAATAAAAAAAATTATAAATCAACTAGGAAAATATAACAAATATTAAATAGTAACTTATGGGCCTTATCTTGCAAAATATTAACCTAAAAGAAACAATGTATTTAGGATATCTCGTAAAATTTCAGTATAATATAATAATTGAATAAAAAATATGAGGGAAAGAATTCTCCATCAAAATAAACTTAAGCAAAACAACCAAAGCCAAAGTAAAACCTATCTTTATTATCTAAATTTACCATATTGATTATAATATTTAATGAATTGACTATATTTGGAAATCTTGAAATCTTTTTTTCCTTGAGTAATTATGAGGTGAGTCCATTATTAATCTATATTGGATTATATCTCTGAGAAGCTTAGCAAGGTTGCATCCAAGTTCAATATATATCTTATACACATTTATGACTAGTTATGTTTCATAATGAAAAATTATGTTTCATACTTTTTTATATGCAAATCATAATTGGCTCAATTATATATATTTCATATTAATTAGGAATTACGATAAATGAGGAATTACAATAAATGAAATTGAAATCCTTTTAATGCCCACCATTAGATAATGTTTGGTACATGTACAAAACAGAAGTGAAATAATATATATAAAAAAAAAAGATGGAATAAAAGAAGTTATATGTCATAGTAGAAGCTTTTACTCTTGTATTTTTCATTATAAATTATGTTAAAAATACTAAACAATACATAATCTTTGCTATTTTATTCGTGCATTGCTTAAAGGCTAAAAGAATAGATTTAAGTATAATATTCATAAGTGGGCTTTTACATTATGTATTGGTTAAACTAATAGTGGATAAAATAATGCATAATCTAGAAGTTTTTACTCTTGTATTTGTCATTATACAACATGTTAAAAACACTAAACATTTCTTTTAGTTTATTTGTAATATGCATATTATACTTATTTAATAATGTTAGTAATAAAAAGTTTTTGCTCCACAATATAAAATAATTACCAAAATAAAGGGAGATTATTTAATTTTTCTTCAAATTAATAAGAAATATTAAACAAATGTAGATTTAATTTGGTTAATTGATTTTTTATTGTAATAAGTTACAAAAAAATAAAATAAATTATACTTTACCTTAATAACTAATTTTCATTCAAAGAAAGTTTTATAATACAATTATATATCTAATAAATACTTTAAGAAACTATATAGAAAGAAAAAAAGACATGGGTCACAAACCAATTCCATGAGTTGATGGGCTTGGAAGCAAGCCCAGAGATGCTCGGGTTGGAAGGCCATCCAGAAGCAAAAATGATGTGCGTTCACTTATTTTTTTAAAGAGTCGTAGGAATCTAGTCTAATTGCCTGCCAGGCTGCCACCATCCAAATATAATATTTGAAGTAAAATTGCTTGAAAATGACCCCCTCAACCTCCTAAGCACAAATCTAATAGAAAATGAACACAAACTCAAATTATTAATGATTTTATATCTAAAATTTCAAATAATTTTTATTTTATTTTTAAAAATTTATTTTTAGCATCTATATATTAAAATAATGTAAAAATAAATAATTTCTTACAAATCTCCAACAAAATACATATATATATATATATCCGCGCACTACTAAAAGGCGGGGTATTGAGATTGGGAGCAAAAGCAAGGATGAACTGACATAAAAAGAAAATAAAATTAATGAAACTGCCAGGCAAGTTTCCAACACATCTTTATGCAGCTCAGACCACAAACTGGACAGCATTTGTGTCTTTTTAACCTTGTGGGCACGACAATGGCAAAACTGGGTGTTGCCCGAATCACTCAACCATTCCTACGGCCAAAAAAGGTCTGAGAAATTATTAAGGCAGTGCAGACAGTGAAGCTTCTTCCACATCTGGAAAAAAACAACACAATATGACTGGCCTCCTGGTCTGGTCGTATTCTACAGTGGACAAACACCTCGCAGGTGACAGTTTGTTTTGTGCTTTTCATGCATCGAGACAGGAATCCGAGGTCCCTCAAAAACAGATATCTTTTTTTTTAATTTTTCTATTCCAATCCTGACCTCTTCACATGCGTCTACAATAAAAACAAACAAAAATCAAAATTAATGCTTGGTTGGTTGGTTCAGTCTTCCACCAGAACCCAGTTGGAAGTCCAAAAACACCCCGTACAATTACAAGCAGATGAAACCAGAGAGGCATTTCTGCAGAGTGAAGATAGAGAGAGAGGGGGGGACTCCCACTTGACCTAAAAGATTATTCTATTTAGCATAAGCGCGGGCTCGGGTGACCGAGCAGTAGCCATGTCAGCAAAAGAGAAAAAAAGGTGGTAGGGACTTCTTCACTCTAGCTTTCACCGTATTCACAATGCAGGCATGCAACTCGTAAAGGTTAACATAAAATTAAATGCTAATCACCATGAAGGAGATGTGCATGGAGAGCCTGAGGATGATGATGAGAGGCCATTGTTACTAACAGAATCACTCCCTGAAGTGCCCAGAGACCTTGCATCTCTCAATGAAACTGAACAAGCCTTAGCTGGGAGCTTCTTCATTGGAGTCAATGGAGGGGTCCCGGGGACTGAATGTGGAGCAGATGGGGATGGTAAGGCTATTTCTTCTTCACCTGAACTAGAACCGCATGTTTCCAAACGTGATGGTGAAGAATCAGGAGTTTCATATGGGGTATCCACCCTGCTTGGTCTGCTTGCATCATTGTCGTAAATGGGATTAGATATGTAAACAAGATGTTCTCCACAACCAGCACATTCCCTGTCGTTACAGGCATTGCTGCTCCTAATTTGAACAGGGATTTCGTCAACTTGATGGGGTGAAGATACCAAGGCAGTTGATGGAGGTGAAATGTTTATGAGACCAATTTGCTGGGGGCTGAGACCTGGGTTTAATTCTTGGGTATGGACTTCGATGACACGATGAAGTTGAGAGCGTTCTTTTCTTGTTTCTGCCAACTTGTTTTCTGTGCTGGGTGAAACTGCAGGGAATAAGAAACTTCTTGGTGCCCGAAGGACCCCTTGAGCATAGTAGCTTGATGGAGGAAGAGAAGGCGGTTGATGATGGGGTTGTGGTGACTGCGACAGGGAAGTATTGGTGGTGGATGTGGTGGTAGAGGTGGCAGAGGTGGTGCTGGTGGTGTTGGAATGTGGTGGTAGTGGTGGCAGAGGTGGTGCTGGTGGTGTTGGAGGTGGATCTTAGTTGACGCCGGCGAAGTAAAAGACTGCAGTAAAGCTCAGCTAGCAGCACCAGAACTAGGGCCAAAACAATGGCAAGGCTCACCACCATCGCCAGTGTTGCTCCCATTATGACCTTGGAGGAGCCCTTCATCTCTCTCTCTCCCTCTCTCTCTGTGTGCGTGCGCGTGAAGCGTGGAGTAAGAGGCAGTAAAAGAGGGGCTTGTAATAAAAGGCAGTACTTTTATGCGAGAAGCTTTTCGTTTTTGGCGGGAAACAGTACTTTTCCTTCGACAAGGATAGCAGGCAGGAACCGAGGGCATGGGAAATTTAAAGGGCTTTTTGTTCTGATCTAGTGGGGTTTCTCTGACATTCGAGGTCATAAGAGTCATTGAACACGTAACCATGAAAAAGTACAACGCCCTCTCTCAAGTAATTGCTATTATGAAAAGGAAATGTTTTACAGAAAGACCAATCTTAATCTCAACTTCTCTCGACCAATGGGTGAAAGTTGAATAGAAATAGAACAGATATTACAAGCTATGTAAACGCCAACGTCAATAGTAATGCCAGTGTGAACCACAGCGCCCCCTATCAATCACAGAGGATTAGAAATCACAAGTAGAAAAAGCCAACCTGCTACTTCAGTGAATACAAGTAGAAAAGCCCTGATTCCTCCTCAAAGAACCACTCTCCAAGGAACACGTTCAAGATTCCGGCTAGAGCATGCGATCATGGCAATGATAAAAGATTCTGAATCTGATTGTTCAATGATTTTACCTCCCCTTCAAGGCTGCAAAACGGGCTGCCAGGTCGTCGTAATCTGGTAACTTCGGATGCACATGCCGAGCTGCGCTTGATCTGTCTGGCTGAAAAGAAGCAGCTCGAGTAAACAATTTCATTGCCTCTGATGAATTTGTTTCGCGAGGAAGTGAAATGGATCGGGGTGGTGCAGAAACCGTCTCTGAGATTTCATCAGGCCCGTCCCTGCTGGTATGCCGTGGGGATTTATCTGCCTCGGTAGTGCCTTGCTGATGTGGGTGACGGCTTTTTGATTTTCTTCTCACCACATTTCCAGGTTCATACGCAGAAGGTTTCTTGCTGTAATGTATCAAAAGTTTATCTATCATCCTTTCTTCTTCATCATTCTGATAGTGTTCATCATCAAACAAGATTTGCAGGCCTTTTCTTGAGTCATCCCCCCTTCTCCTGCTCCTTGACCTCCTCTTCACGCCACCTGTATCTTCTAAATTTCCAGCATCATCATGAGTGGAGTGTGACTTTGAGTGTCTCCGCCTCATGGATCTTTGTTTTGGTATGGGGTTACCAATACCATCATTCTGATAATAATTACTTTTCTCAAGTCCATCATCATCTTGTCTTGTAAGTCCAACATTCTGCTTCTCATGATCCGGCAGATACGATCCTTGTTGGATTTTCTCCAAGCTATTCCAAGAATTGGCTATGTTATCCCTTGAAGGATCTTTCTGAACTGCATTAATGTCAGAACCAATCTGGGAAGACCCTACACTGGCTCCATGCCTGGTATCCTTCAGTTTAGAATTAGTTTTAGTGTAGGGAGGGGGGATAGCATTGTTATAGTAAGGTTTCAGCTTATGTGCTTCTTCCTTCAAAACATCTCTTGTTGAGTTTTCCATTTTGTGTTGTCCACCATAATTGTTGTGTGCTGCCAATGAATCATTGTTTGACCATAATCCTCCATAATTAGGAGTGATATCTGGTTTTCCACGAATTATTGTGTCCTTGTCATCTCTTTTAGGAGCAGAATTCTCCCTACCATCTAGCATTTTGGGTCCACCATCCACACTTTCCATTCTTTTCCTTTGAGATGAACTACCTAGCCTGACAGTTTTCAGGGGAGTATCCTCCTTCCAAGGTTGATGTTTCTCCAGTGTGGCTTCTTGCCTTCCCTGGAACAGAATGTCCCGGCTGTCCCTTCTAAAGACAGTTTCTTCCCTGGCCCTGACTGGCTCGTGTTTCTCACACTCAAGTCTTTCTTTCGATGGAAAATCATGTTTATGTCCTTTTGGGATGGTGTCCTTGTCATTATTAGGCATGTATCTGTCATCATTGCTGTGTAAACACCCATGAATTTTAGCATGGTCCTGCAAAACAATCAGCCATAAGGAAGACACAGCTTACTGCCACCAAAAAAACAAAGAAAACAGAGGGGGGGGGGATTGATTAAAAATAGGGAGAAGAAAAAAGGCAGTTAAGTCTTGGATGAAATGACATTTGAAATCAGATCATAGATATTAACCTTTATGGGGGATTGATTAAAAATAGGGAGAAGAAGAAAGGCAGTTAAGTCTTGGATGAAATGAAATCAGATCATAGATATTAACCTTTATTACAGTCTGCTCGCAACAATTCACCCTCCACCCCCAACATAAACAAATACACAAAAGACAATAGAAAGGAAACAAAGGGGCAAACCTTTTTAGATTCTGGGGTTTTGGACATCCTCTGTTGAAATGCATTGGAGTCCCATGTTATGCAGAACTCTGATGCTATATTTTGCATTAATTGAATTTTCTTCTCCGTCGTCACAAACTTTGACGATAGCTTTTCACGAAACTATTAATGAGGATTTAAATGATCAGTTACTGAGAGCAATGGATATAAATTGTGTACAAGGAAAGGATCTAAAAAGAATTACCTCTTGATTCACAAACAATTCCAAAGAACTCCCATATCTCTCATAAAATACATCTCTAAGGTCGCGTAACTCTGGCAAATTGTTTAATCCTGCAGCAGCAAACATCAGGGATGAAACAGCCTCCCTGCAGTCCTCAGGACAGTGCCTGTAAAGATGACCAAAAAAAATCAAGAGAAATATTCATAAAATTTTGGAATTAGTAAATTGATCTAACTTACAAAACAACTCATGTTAAAATCTTTCAGTCAAAAGAAACCATATTACCATCTTTGGTTTAAATATATCTAGGATACCTTTAGTGATTCGCACACAACAAAGTTGAATGCTTGGAAGTCATACAATTTTATTTTCCGTTTTATATATGAAAGGATTAAAAACCAATCTATCTTTTTTGGTTCTTTCAAGCCGAACACACTGTATGCCAATGGCCATGCTAATACAGATAAACATTGTCCAACTCATATTTCCACAGCAATTCATGAACATATTTGTATCACTTTTCAACCAAATTGAAATGCAACTGAGTAAATGAAAATGGGCAACCTTTTGTTAAAAACAACAAGAAGCAAAAACTCCCAGAAAGAATATGTCAAAACAGGCGCTCATTATCATAAAAGCTAACCCCAACAAAAACTTATGTATACATTGCATCTATCTTCAATGACCAACAATGTGATGGTGCCTAATCCATGCACTGGAAGCCCTTGATCCTAGCCAAAAGGCTGATAAAAGTCCAATAATGATAATTTTGTTGAAGGAGAACATGGGGCAACAAAGAGACTGTCATCCACAAGAGAACACGGCAGTGTTAAGCAATTATCTGCCTATCTCATAATTTTATATTTACCGTGAATGCCTACAGATCATATCATGTTGCTTGCAAACAATATGAACAAAGAAATATTTGCACAAAACTAAACTTGCCTGGCGAGAAAATAACCACGCATACCTCAATTTCTGCATGACTGATAGATGCTTCAACACGAAATCACAAAATTGCTCAACAAAATCATAGCAAGACAATTGGTCCAATTCAGCTAGCAGTCCCTCAGCCTGAATTAAAATTTTAATATTTCAGAAACTTACTTAAGAGCTTAGATTGGAATCATAAATAAAGAATCAAGAAAACAAAAACAATTCAATGGACTTCAACTTGGCCTAATGCTCGACCTCATTGAAGGAAGGTCAACACAAGTTCAAAATAAAAAATCACAAACACAGAAAACAGTTGGACATTTCACATTAGTTACATGCTTCTTATTTGCTTGTCAGTAAAATGATCAAATTTATATTAAATCTTGCATTCTCCTCTCTACAGAATTTATTGCAAAACTCTAAAAAAAAAAAAAACACCGAGATATTTCAGACAAATATTGCTTTCGTTTAAATTTTTCAAACGCTGATTTCTTTAATCCTCTTCCAAACTCTTTCTTTTAAGAAAAAATCCTATTTTTAACAATAAAGCATTTATCAGATCCAACAGCGGAAAACAATATCAACTTGATTACGTTAAAGAAGGAGAGAAAGAAAAGAAAGCATGAGTACTCTGCCATAAGCATTGATGTCGAGGCCATTAGCAAGGAGATCAGCCATATCTTTCTTCAAATACTTCAAAGTCGCATTTCTCTTTCTTCTTGCCACTTCGATCTGATTCTTGGTCGACTTTATCAGCGATTTACTGCCAAACCAACCATTAATCTCTCACTTTCTGTCTCTTTCAAATCATTCTTTAAACATAACATATAAAATATATTTACCACTTTGCACCAGATCCTCGGCCTAGAATCCCGTCCAGCATCTTCTCTTCTTCTTACTTTCCTTCAACCAAAAAATGCTCGAAAATGTAGATTTGATTGCAGCCAAAAACAAAAAAAAAAAAAAAGTAAAACTAAGAATTAGGCATGACTGAAGAAGCTCTCGTCAACTCTGAACAGAGGTAGAGAAGGGAAAGCTTTATGAAGTGAAAACAGTAAGCTCCAAGAAATTAAAAATTAAAAATCGTTTTTGGACACTTTTTCAAATACTAATGACTGGCACTTCGCTCAGCTATTTCGGTGATTATCTTTATTTCTTATTATTTTTTTCAATTACAATAGTGACCTTTGCCTTCCACCTTTAAGCTTTTCTAATGGAGCCCATTATTCGAACGTTATGGAGGGTAACTAAGGAATTAAATTGGATGTACAATAGCCGGCGTAATTATCTGGGGTTCGGCTCACTCCAACCGTTAGATGGGAATAGGTTTATGGGGTCCGGTCTGGAATTGACGGTCGAAGATGATTGCAATTGAAGCAATATATTCTGGTAAGCTGGACCCCCACCATTTTCTTACTTGCCTCGGCTACAATGGGAGATGATTGAACGGCCGTTTTAACGGTAAAATTACCTTGGGCTCCAACAACCACGACAGGGCGATGGTATACGAGCATGCTTCTTTTTCCTTCTTTTCCCTCGAAAATATCATCATTTTTCTTTTTAATGCTTAGCGCACTGTCTTTCCAAATTAACATCCAAATGTTCAAATATTAGGGAAGTATGCAAAAATTTAAAATTAAAAGATAATAAATTCATCAATTCAGATGTAGATAGTCTATTTAGGATCCCATTTAAAAAAATAGTTTTGACCTGAAAAAAATTAATTAATATCATGTTTGAAATCCACTTATTTGAATTCAGGGAAGATATTTTAATTAAATTTCATGCTTGTAATCACTTTAAAATGTTAAGAATTGAATTTTAAATATAATTTAATCTCTAAAAATATTACAAAAAAAAACCCATTTGATTTAATACATTGAAAAGAAAAAATTAATATTAAAACTAGTTTAAAAAAACAGCCCATTTGATTTAATACATTAAAAAGAAAAAATTAATATTAAAACTAGTTTTTTAAAAAAATACTCATTTATCTATTGTTAGATTCATCGGAGTTCCTGAAACATATACACGCAGTAAAAATAGTAAATTTAATTTAAAAAAATTATAGTTTTAAAAATCTTGCTAGACAGATTTAGAGTTATTTATGATTTAAGAAAATATTACCTGAAAATTTAAACTATTTTTTTACTTTAAATATATGCTTTAAGCCTAGATTGTAGTAAATGACAAATCGTTCAATTATACAACTTCTAATAGTAACTCACATAATTACCTGTGAAAAATCACCTGAATCTTTTTAGGAGAAAAAAATTGTTATACCTTAAAATTCTAACTCTTTTTTTTTTGTTCTTAGGTGATATTA
Organism: Populus euphratica; assembly: GCF_000495115.2. Lineage (NCBI taxonomy): Eukaryota > Viridiplantae > Streptophyta > Magnoliopsida > Malpighiales > Salicaceae > Populus > Populus euphratica. Next base: position 399,290 of record NW_011499965.1, read on the forward strand.
GTGGAATTCTAACTCTCTTTTTTTTTTGTTCTTAGGTGATATTATATTATATTATATTTTACTTACATCACACCATATGAAATAAATTGACCCAAGTATAAATAAATTATAATCATAAATAAAAATATAATTAAATTAATTAATTTATCATCAATTCAATATTTAATTTATACTTCATCTTAAGATCAAGTATAGTCTTTAGCAACCTGTCAATATCCTTCAAATATTAAAAAAAATTATAAGTGGTTTAACTTAATCTTTCAGTGATTAATTTCTCAGTGTAATTTTTATATTTTCATCAACAAATATCTAATTTATATATTATAACATAGAGTGTGTTTATTATATGTCAAATCATGTTTATTCTTAGCATTATAGTTATTAATTATTTGAATAAGATTTGAAACTCTTTACAAATCTCATTTCACTTTGCGTAAGGATTTACAATTAATACTGTTTAAGAAAAAATAAAATATTATTTAATACATCAAAGGTGATAAATACTTTTTTTATTAATTAAATACCTTCATATAGTTTATATTATATCCAATATTTACTTATTTGTTAACCCTGATTAGGACAACGTGTAGTATGATCAAAACATAATACTTTCTTTATAAGATAACTTAATGATCTCAAATCTAAAAATTATTTATACAACTGTCACATGAGTGATTCCATAAACACATGTAATCTCTTCATATGGAATTCTCATGGGAGTCAATTTAATAAACATGTTATCTAATAAACACCTATATATTAATTCTAAATATTCTTCATACCTTAGTTTATAAGAATAATTGTTTATATATGTAAATGAACATAATATATACTGATCTCAATAACTTTAATTAATATTTAGTTTTAATATAGCATTAATCATAAATATTTTAGAAAAAATACTTTGATGCAATAAGAATTTTATAATTATAACAACTTTATAACTGTTTTAGTAAAATATTTTTGTTTCAGGAACTTTATCTTTATTTAATGTATTAATTATTTATATATATAAATGAATATAATATGTACTGATCTTAATAACTTTAATTAATATTGAATTTTAATATAGTATTGACTATGAATATTTTAGAAAGAATATTTTGATGGTAAATAATTATTTATATATATAAACGAATATAATATGTACTTATCTTAATAACTTTAATTAATATTCAATTTTAATATAGCATTGATTATGAATATTTTAGAAAGAATATTTTGATGCAATATTCTTTCAGGAACTTTATTTTTATTTAATTTATGAATTAAATATTTAATTTATATTTATTAATAAATAAAATATATTTACATAAATAAAATTAATGTCAGAAATAATCAACAGAATTGAACAGTTAAAAAGCATAAGCACTGACATGATTTTGTACACGGCATTAGGGAGTGGAGAGTGACTGTAAAGCAATGAAACAGGCGAAGGTCAAGGAAAGGGTAGAAATTAAGATAATTCCAATCTGACAATCTTTGTTTTAATAACTTTGCTTTTGACTCAGAATCAGACACATCCTCCTGCAAATCAGAAACAGAGCCATAATGTGCATCTCCTTGTCAGCAACCCAACCAACAGTTAAAATTAAATGTATTTGTTCAACTACCCATTATCCCGAAGAAAATCGAAAACTAGGTGCGGAACAATGATAATTAATTAACAATTAGTATATTATTTATTTATTAAAGTAACTTCTTTAACCGCTTGTATTTGTTCAACCACCCATTATCCCACATCGGAAGAAAATCGAAAACTAGGTGCAGAACAATGATAATTAATTAACAATTATTATATTTTTTATTTATTAAAGTAACTTCTTTAACCGCTAACTTACCGGCACTGCACTGCAGGTAAGATCAAATATTATTTTTTAACACAAAAAAATAAAATGAGATGGACAGGTGTTGTTTGTGTGTTTTTTAGTGGCATAAAAAAATTAATTGTGAATTAAAAAACTTACGCATGTGTTTAATAAAGTAAATGAAAAATTATATGCTTTTTTAATGAAAGCACTTTTCTTATCATAAGCATTTTTTTTATTAAATAAAAAAATAGCATGATATGAAAAACAAGTTTCAATGAAAACAAAAACATACATTGAAAATCATGTTGTGTGCAATCCAAGAAAAAAAAACAATAATTAGTCTTAAAAAACTATTTTAAAATACAACAAATTATAAACTTTAATCTATCAAGCACAAACTTTTATTAAAAAAAATTGCATTGTAGGTTAATGTATAATAATCAACTAAATGACTGCTAATATTATATTAAGAAATTATTAAAATTTTATTCAGAAATAAATGATAAAATGAATGGTATTGAATGGAATAAAACACTAAAAAAATTAATTATTTTATTATAATGAATAACAAATATACTAAAATGGAAGAGGGTGTGGAAGGATGTTAAATATTGTTCATACACTCTCAGTGCATTGTGTATTGGAGAAGTGCTCTTCGTCTTCTTATTTTTTTTGGTCTGTTAACTTTTGTTTTCATTAATTGAGTTTTTTTATTGTAAAGTTAATAGCCAATCACTTTGTATTGTTGACTATGAACAAAATTAAAAGAAGGAGGACCAATATAGAAAAGAAGCTGAAAATAAATGGTGTGTTTAAAATTGGCAAGAAAAGTACAACTTAGTCCTTCAATTTTAAAAGTTAAAACTATTTAGTCCCTTATAATTTTCTAAATTCAGTTTTAATACAAAACTTTATTTTTATTATTTTCAAGTTCTAGTTTGCTAATATACAGAGAAAGTCATTATTTTCGTATATTTTGGTCATCAAACTGATTTACCTTGGTATTTACGAGTTCTATTGGAATAAAGTAACTCGATGGTGCTTGTTTAAAATTTTAATATTACCTGAAAAATAGATCAAATTTGAGGAAGAAAAATCTAACATGGTTTGATTTGCATTTTAGAACTATTTTTGAGGTTTTTTAGGTTGGTAAATTGGTTTATAGATGTTTCAAAGGTGTTTATGAGGTTTTATTTTTTAAAAAAAGGGGTTATGAATTGAGTTTTTAAAGGAAAATAGATCTATCTCGATTTTCTAGCCATAATTATGATAGATGAAATCTAGGCAAACAAATGATATGTTGTTTGAAATATTTTATTTAAAAAAAAATATAAGACCCGAATGCGAGTCCTAAGCTACAAGCCCATATGCCTAGTTTTTTTTTAATGTTCTTTATCTTAGTGTATAATAGATTTAAGAAAAAAATTTATTAGATCTGATTTGATTTTTGACGCAAATCAAAGTTTTAATGAGTTAGAACATAATATTTAAACCTTTTTTTTTTATGTTTAATGCATTTTCCCTTAATTTGTAAAAGGAATGTAATTTAACCCTTTGTTGTCATTATTTTTTTAATTTAATTTTTTGTTAAATGCAATTTTCATGGTTGAGTATCATTTAACTTTAAAAAATTATACCTAATTGAGATCATGTTCATGAACTAGGTTATACATTTTATCTATTAATTCAAGTTGACTGGAGGATACAATATGACATATTTTTTAAAATTTTATCTTTAATTCTTTTATAATTCTTTAATGTACTTACAAAGTTAATCCAATATGTGATGAATTAAGAACCAATCAAGGCTCAACCAGAAATAGAATAAAAAAAGAGAAAAAAGAGAGATAGTTTATCCAATCAGTTAACTCATTATGATTATATTCATCACTATTGTAAGTTTCATGTATTAACTCGAGTTAATATAATATGTTATCTTTTCATTTTATTATATTATTTATTTATTTTTTATTTAATCCCTTAATATCTCATTGTTTCACTTTTAGCTAGGGTTAAAGTAAGATTAAAATAATAATTATGTAATCTTTTTAACCAGATTATCATGTAAACATGCCAATAATTTAAATAGACCAACTAACTTATTCTTGACCTGCTAGATCAAAGATGCCACACTGATTTTTTTTTATTAATGCTTATTGTAATTGATTTATTTTGTTTAATATATTGGTTAAGTTTTTAATTATTATTTCAAATATTTCATTGCATATAAATAAAAATAGTAATATTTCTAGTTTTTAATGTAATTATTAGCTTTTTAGCTAATTTACAGTGAAACACATACTTAAAAGCTAATTTTAACTAAACTTTAAAAGGAAAAATAAACGATGAAGGATTGTAAAGAAAAAAAAGAGTAGAACACTTGCTATATTAAAAACATTCTATAACTTTATTTGAGAGAAGAATTAAAATCTATAGTATTTAATGGAATAATATCATAAATATAATATCAATTATATAATAATAATAATAATAATAATATAACTTTATGTCTTCTATGGTCTCATCTTAATTTTACCTTTTGCCTTTCACATCATTGACGGTAGCTAGTCAATATATCCTATCTTATCCTGTCTCGTTCCTCTAGTTTCGTTCCGCGCACCAATTCCATTAATTTTATATGTAAGGTTAATGTTTCATGTGAATTTAATAGCGTCCCAAAAACTTTTAGTCCTCTCTTTGAGCTGTGATCAAGCACGCCCTTGGAAACTTAAAATAAATAGTTCTATTAGTGTGTTTGTTTTAGAGGTGAAAGTGGTGGTTTGAGTGTGAGATTCACTAAAAATGCTATTAAAAATAAAAAATATTAGTTTTTATAATTAAATTTTAGACCCGAATGCGAGTCCTAAGCTACAAGCCCATATGCCTAGTTTTTTTTTAATGTTCTTTATCTTAGTGTATAATAGATTTAAGAAAAAAATTTATTAGATCTGATTTGATTTTTGACGCAAATCAAAGTTTTAATGAGTTAGAACATAATATTTAAACCTTTTTTTTTTATGTTTAATGCATTTTCCCTTAATTTGTAAAAGGAATGTAATTTAACCCTTTGTTGTCATTATTTTTTTAATTTAATTTTTTGTTAAATGCAATTTTCATGGTTGAGTATCATTTAACTTTAAAAAATTATACCTAATTGAGATCATGTTCATGAACTAGGTTATACATTTTATCTATTAATTCAAGTTGATTGGAAGATACAATATGACATATTTTTTAAAATTTTATCTTTAATTCTTTTATAATTCTTTAATGTACTTACAAAGTTAATCCAATATGTGATGAATTAAGAACCAATCAAGGCTCAACCAGAAATAGAATAAAAAAAGAGAAAAAAGAGAGATAGATTATCCAATCAGTTAACTCATTATGATTATATTCATCACTATTGTAAGTTTCATGTATTAACTCGAATTAATATAATGTATTATTTTTTTATTTTATTATATTATTTTTTTATTTTTTATTTAATCCCTTAATATCTCATTGTTTCACTTTTAGCTAGGGTTAAAGTAAGATTAAAATAATAATTATGTAATCTTTTTAACCAGATTATCATGTAAACATGCCAATAATTTAAATAGACCAACTAACTTATTCTTGACCTGCTAGATCAAAGATGCCACACTGATTTTTTTTTATTAATGCTTATTGTAATTGATTTATTTTGTTTAATATATTGGTTAAGTTTTTAATTATTATTTCAAATATTTCATTGCATATAAATAAAAATAGTAATATTTCTAGTTTTTAATGTAATTATTAGCTTTTTAGCTAATTTACAGTGAAACACATACTTAAAAGCTAATTTTAACTAAACTTTAAAAGGAAAAATAAACGATGAAGGATTGTAAAGAAAAAAAAAGTAGAACACTTGCTATATTAAAAACATTCTATAACTTTATTTGAGAGAAGAATTAAAATCTATAGTATTTAATGGAATAATATCATAAATATAATATCAATTATATAATAATAATAATAATAATAATATAACTTTATGTCTTCTATGGTCTCATCTTAATTTTACCTTTTGCCTTTCACATCATTGACGGTAGCTAGTCAATATATCCTATCTTATCCTGTCTCGTTCCTCTAGTTTCGTTCCGCGCACCAATTCCATTAATTTTATATGTAAGGTTAATGTTTCATGTGAATTTAATAGCGTCCCAAAAACTTTTAGTCCTCTCTTTGAGCTGTGATCAAGCACGCCCTTCGAAACTTAAAATAAATAGTTCTAGTGTGTTTGTTTTAGAGGTGAAAGTTGTAGTTTAAGTGTGAGATTCACTAAAAATGCTATAAAAAATAAAAAAATATTAGTTTTTATAATTAAATTTTATATATAATTGAATTATATCCAACCACAACCTCAACCCCAAAAACTAAAACAAACACTCCCAAATCTGATTAGAAGATCCTGGATTAATTTAAATTATTCTGGATTAATTTTAAAAAATTAAAAAAAAATTAAATTTTTAATATTTTGTATAAAAATTAAAAAACTAATTCATGTAAATATAAATTATATATGGTATAACAACAAATGAAATTTTAAAAAAATATATTAAAATGTTATAACAATAAATAAAATTTTAAAAATTATTTTAAAATATTGCTAGCTCTGTAACTATTGCATGCTCAAATTCGTAAGCCCTCTCAAACTGTTGAACGAGCCTTCTTCTACAAGAAGAAGATTCCCTGGGGTGAAAGTAGAGTAGAAGCAATTGAACAGGGCTCAATACAATGTCGCATGAAACACAGCAATTATGCAAAACTCATTTTTTAATTTTAGGTACTTGACATAAAACACTCAAGAGTTGGATAAAAATAAACACCATTAAAATGTCGCATTAGTCATTCTCAAAAAATCAAATACTGGGAATAACAAAATGATAGTGAATTTAGCAGTACCCTTAGTTTCATAGTTTCGGGACAAAGGAGCTTACAAACACAGCATTAAACTTTGTTTATCGTCAGCTATCTGTATCTCCACCATACCAAATGAAGCAGATGCAACATTTCATTATTAGAACAAGTAGCAAGTTAAACCATTCAAAATTGATCCTAGAACAAATGTTATCATGGCAACAAATTGAAACAGTACATAAAACTCACTCCACGCATATTGCTTCAAGCAACTTCTCACAATCATCGCTCACTTCCACATTCTCCATCTTCAATCGGCGACGCATCATCTGGCTTTTCCTTCCAGCCACTGCATAAGTTCTAATCAATGACTCAAATACCTCCACCGCTACATCATCTACAGCCTTCTTCAAAATCTCAATAAGACCTTCTGCACCATCCACATCTTTCTGCTGCTCAAAATGTGCCATCAAAGACCCTACAATCACAGGTGATGGAACCCACTTCTGACCATTCCCTCTACCAGTAGATACCGCTTTAGCTAAACAATCAACTGCCACTTTGATATCCTCATTTTTCAAATAATAATCTAAAAATATTTCCCAGGTTTTAGCATTAGGTTTGGCTCCTCTCCTGTGGGCCCTCTCCTTGAGCTCCTCTGCCTTATCTAGCATGCCTTCCTTGGCATATGCACTGATGAGAACATTTGCGACCCTGATATCATAAGTTAAGCACCCAGATTCCCATTCCCTGAAGCACTTCTCTGCACCAGGTACATCCTTCAAGTTAACCAGCACTTGAATCATATTTAGATAGCTTATATTTGCAGTTTTAGGAAAAGCCAGCCTCAAAGAACGCCATATTCGATAAACTTCAAGCAAGTTTCCTGTTCGGCCATACAAAGTAACGAGGAACTGAAAGGCAGAAAGGTCTTTGTTTGCATTTCTCTTCTCCAGTTCTTTAAGTGCTGTTTCTGCCTTCTCAAAATAGCCAGCGTCAACATAAATCGAGGCTAAGTTGCTATATGTTGTCCAATTCACAGCAACTCGGGCATCCCTCTTCATCTCTTCGATCACTCTTTCAACACCAGAAATATCATTTACAGCTGCCAGAGCCCTCATCCAGACATTGTATGTGTAAGAATCTGGCATGACATTGTTAGCCTTCATTTCTTGTATAATTTCTGGGACCTTTTCAGGCTGACCCACTTTTGTGTAGAGAGTCATAAAGCTATTGTAAGACATGGAGCTTAAACCAAGACTGAGCTCCTTCATCTTTTCAATGAGAGCTTCAGCTTCTTCAGTCATCAATTCTTTACAGTAACAGTTGAGAAGAGCTCCATATGTTAGAAGGTTCTTGGATGTTTCAGGTAGATCAATGAAGTAATTTTCAGCAGCAGGTATGCCTCGAGTTTTGGCAACAAGATCAAGATGTATAGCTTGCTCACTCACAGTTTTATTCATACCCCTCTTCGACATAGTTTCTGATAGCTGTGAAACAATGAAATAATGATATACATTATGCATGGTATGATTGAAAATTTTTAAGCAAATACATGATTATGACATAAGAGGGTGACGGAAAAGAACGAAGAAAAATACAAAGTAACCATAATATACATTAACCCTGGAAACATTAAGAGCCAAAAAATAAGGTACAACAGTTTTTAATACGGTGATTCAGAACATACCACTAGTCTGAGACAAATGGTCATAGATTGACTGTAAGGCACAAAATAAAATTTGAAAAAATGGACTTAAATGTTCATAAAATTTGACATGTTTCAACTTCTAGATTCAGACAATTATATCACATAAGCATTGAAGTTCTAAACCATAGGAGTAAAATGTTCATTAATTTTATATAATATCACAAACAATTAATTAGAATACAGGAACATGAAATTGAGGATTTGGAGAAGGATACCTTGAGAGCAGGGTGATAAAGATTGCGACTGCGAAGCTTCTTGATGGTGTCGCTTACTTCCCATTTGAAGACAAGCTTGGAGCTCTTGAGGAACTGATTTAACTGTTGTCTCACACTTACCTCTGAGCTGCCTTCTCTGAACAGCCTCACATACAGTGCTTCTTCCAGGTACTTCTTTGATCTTTTGGTCACATTTTTTGTCCGCCCATATAACTGTGGTATCGACATTCTTTTTCGTGCTTGCCAATAAACGATCAAAAATCACAACCAATCAACTCATATCGATTCAAAATACCATCATTATTAATCCAATGACAACCGTACACAAGTTATTCACATTTAGTTTCCAAAACACAATATGCCGAGGTCCCGGAAAATGTTGAGATTTGTCCAAGTGAATGTCTAAGAATTCCATCTAACCTCTCTCAAAACTTGACAATTCTTTAGCCCACATAACTCAACGATTCAATCAGACATTCATAAACTGAATCAATGATAAGAATATATTACATATTTACAGTTACCACTCACCTTGAAAGTATGCCCCCAAGTTCAAGCTGAAGCAAGGTCCGAGCACGGCTTGGTTAATAGAATAAAGGACTGCCACGGCCGGATTCCGACAGCAAGAGAACAACCGCCGATGGCTAGGCGAGTGTGAGTTGGTGGAGTTCCGACGTTACGCTCAAAGTTACCGATAATGAATTCTTTGTGGGTGGATGGTTTAGGGTTTAAGCACACGGAGGGAAGGGAAACTTTTTTATCTTTTATTTATTTGTTTATTATTATTTAGGTTATATTCACTTTTTTACTTTTCTTTTAACTTAGAGATGTTTGGCTTGAAATCAATTTTTTTTTTAAAAAAAAAAACTAACAACAATATACTTTATCATTAGCGTTAACTATACTGGGATCAAGTTAATTTTAAAAAAATATAAAAAAAAATTTTAGCCAATATTTTTTTAGTAAAATAAATTAAAAAAAATATATATATAAAAAAATTCTAGCCAATATTTTTTTAGTAAAATAAATTAAAATATATAAAAATTGATATAATATAATTTAATTAATTTAACATATTCAATAATAACTTGGAAGTCATTTAAAATATAATTTGAGTAAAAAAATTCATTAAGACACATAGTATATTATATCGATCCAAGTTAACATATTAAATTCATGAGTTAAATTATAATATCGTGATATGCTCATAAAAAAAATATATAAAAATTAATATAATATAATTTAATTAATTTAACATATTCAATAATAACTTGGAAGTCATTTAAAATATAATTTGAGTAAAAAAATTCATTAAGACACATAGTATATTATATCGATCCAAGTTAACATATTAAATTCATGAGTTAAATTATAAGATCGTGATATGCTCATAAAAAATAAATTAAAATAAGTTATAAAACTCAATTCTTAATCAACTTAATATTAAAAAATAAAATTAAAAAAAAAATCAATTAAAAAAAACAAAAAAAAAACACACGACTTCAATTAATCTAGACTAACTCGGCAAACCCACAACTAAACTCTTGGCTAACTCGGCAAACCCACAACTAAACTCTTGAAACTAAAATAACTTTATAAAAAATAAATCAAAATAAATTATAAAATTAAATTCTCAGTAAATTCACATTTGAATAATAAAATTTAAAAAATCAATAAAAAATATAAAAACCACTTAAGTCAACCCGCAACCCAAGTCATAAGACCAAGATAACCTCATAAATAATAAATCAAAATAAATTACGAAATTTAATCCCTAACAAACTCAATATTAAAAAATAAAATTAACCCTAGCAAACTCAATATTAAAAAATAAAATTAAAAAAAAAACAAAGAACTATTCCAGTCATTAGTTTTTTTTTAATGGACAAGGAATTTTATGAATGTAAACGTTTTTAAATTTTTTTAAAAGTATTGGTATTTTATAACTTTTATGGTTTTTGTTTGTTTTTTTAGTTCCATATCCCTTTAATTGTCAACAAGAAATCCAACAAC
>NW_011499965.1:410207-411119 GCF_000495115.2 Populus euphratica
CATACACAATTTTTATTATATATTTTTTTTACATTTTGGGCTGGGCTGCATTGCATCCATCCGCCCTAAGCTAATTACTGATCTAAACTAATGACCTGACCGGCTTTTACCCGTAAGTACGCGTGAATTGTGTCCAATCACGTTTACTACAGTTACAAGGTAATTATATTTACACGTGCACAGTGTGAGTGAGTTATACTACAAAGCGGGAGAAGGTTACCTGGTTTCTGGACGAAGACGATGAAGGACTGGTCGGCGAGCCTTTTCTTATTTTTCTCTTCTTCTTCTGTTTCTGGTTTTCTCCCCTCTCGTCTATTTCCTGGGTTTTTTGTTCGTCCTCTTTTTCTCCTTCGCGTCTGTCCGTCCGTCCGTTCGTTCTCCTGTGTTTTTTCTCGTTTTCTCCGTCTCCGTGTTCCTGCCTCTCTCTTCTTCTTTTTTTGAGTTTGCTTCCCCTGATCTTCCTTTTCGTTTCTGTCCCCCGTTCCCCCTGTCCCTGTGTTTTCGTTCTTCTCTGTACCCCCTTCGTTCTCCTCTGTTCGTCCGTGTTCTGCCTTATGGTTTTTCTCCTCTGTTTTTTTTTTTGCTCCCCCCCACTTTATCTGTATTTTTCCTTGCCTTTTATAAGGCCAGATAGCTTCAAAAACCGTCTCCTCCAAGATCGGGATCGTGGCAGAAGACATGGTTATGATTGGATCGACTTTGTTGCCGATTTTCCACCTTCCCTGTTGAACCAGTTTTTTTTTTTAGATTAACGTGAGTGTCTGGGCCAGCTTGCGCGTACCACGACTAATCCCACGGGCCCTAAAGTTAACGACCATATAAGCCTCCAGTGGTCATCATATGAGCAACCAAGGACTCGAACCTGAGACCACAGAGGGAGCAAACCCCTTGATCCCAAGTCCTTACCACTTG
>NW_011499965.1:411407-411711 GCF_000495115.2 Populus euphratica
CTTGATTTAATTAATTAAACTAGTCAAGAGTTTAATTAAATCTTTAAACTTTCAATCATGTTGCCCCTAACCCAAATTTTAATTCACTCTTCATTTATTTTATTTTTACTTTTTTTTCATCATTTTTTTTAAAATAAAATAATAAAAAATAAGGTCAAAATTAGGTTATGAAAATAACAATAATAAAGAAAAAGAAGAAGAAGAAAAAGAAGAAAAGTTGATGAGAACTTTGAGATGGAAAATGAATGTAAGGATTAAACAATGATAACAAACAATGTCAAGGTTAGAGGATCCACTAATGGTA
>NW_011499965.1:411866-413448 GCF_000495115.2 Populus euphratica
ATCTTGATCTAGAAACCAAGATGCATAAATGCATGGCAAATGCCTCCTTTTATAGGCAAAATAGGTTTGAGTCTCGTAATCTTATACTTATACCTATATATATATATATATATATATATATATTTTATGAGAATACTTGTTAAGGGTCATCCACATGATCCACATGAGTAAGGTCATATACACCTTCATATCTAGGTAAGATGACCTTTTATATCTATAAGGGATCTTTGCCTTTATAGTTGGGCAAGGTAGTGTCCATGTAATAAATGAGACATTTCTTTTATACTTGAAAAAGATGATCTTTTTTATCTATATATAGTTACTTTTATACCTGGACAAAATAATTTCTAATGTCCAAGAGTCATTTTCTTTATAGATGGAAATGACGGTAATTTAATATAGTAGAAAGATTAATACCAAAAGAGAAAGCATGTACTTTTTCATTCGTTTATAGTGCTTAAAATACTTAATAATATAGATATCAAGTCCTTAACCTAACAATAATATATCTTTAAATAATTTGAATGTTATGCACAAGCTAGGTTTTTATCAATGGTGTTCAAGAGGTGATAAATTTTTGCATCATTCATATAAACAATTTTGTAACGGTTATCCCATTTCGGTGCTAGTTTTTTTTCATCAGGGTTTTCTATTACTTGTAGTTTTCTCAAGACTAGATAGTTTCATAACATAGAAACATTTGTTTCTCACTTTATGATTGTTGTACTAAGTTGTCTTTTGTTTATAAACCTTATTCCATACTAGTGTCATTAGTTGGGTTTCCTCTAATAGGTCTAAATTCATTGTAAGTTCTTTTTCATTCTCTTTACTAAAATAGTTTTGTAACATATATCTTAGGCACCCAATCTTTATAAGGAACATCTATTTTATGCTACAAGTCAGGAGAAATGGGGTTTCATCTATGGAGGTTGTTTGGATGGTTTTACAGACCCCTAAAATCTTATTCAATAGGTCTATCCATTATGGTTTTGCTTTTTCAATCTTTTTCTTGAGCCTATTCAGAATTATTCTATTCATGAGCTTTGATTGTTCATTTGTTTATGGATGGGATATATGGGAGAATTTTTTTATAATTATAGTCTTTGTTAGTGTTCTTTTATTTTTTATATTGTCAAATTAGGTCTTGTTGTTTATAAACAAAATCTCGGGTAAGATAAAATAACAAATTATGTTTTTCATATGAATTTTTTTTATGATATTAATTAGGGCTTTAACCTTTATCCATTTTATAAAATACTCTACAACTACGAGAACAAATTTTCTTCTTTCATATGCCTTAGAGAATGGTCCTATTATGTTCATTTTTTTACTAAAACAAAGGTAAAAAAGATGCAATGGCAATCATTCTAGTCGAGGATTGATAAGGTAAGAAGATGAATGACATGACTAAAAGATTGATGTCTTCTCCCAAGTGCAGGAGTGTCGAAGTAATAAATAACTCGGCAAGACCGGGGTCGAACCACAAGGAGGTTAATTGTACAAATTATAAATAACAATAATACAACAACAGTAATAACAACAACAACAACAATCATAATAATAATAATAATAATAATACTAA
>NW_011499965.1:414413-417095 GCF_000495115.2 Populus euphratica
AAGGTATCTTATATTATTAGATATGTTATTATAAAACATGCTTTAGTTAAGGAGTTATTGATACTTCAAGTGCAAAATGATGATATAAAACCTTGATAAAAATACACTTTTAAATACTAATCAATGAACCCTTAGCTCTTGTTGCATTTTTAATAAAATCCATGACATCTTAGGTAATGGTGGGCTAGTAAAAATCTACTTGAGTTAGTTAAGCTCCTAGGGCTCTTGCACCCATATATATGCTATAAACCCTTTTGTGGATCTATTTTCAATACATATTGGATCTCGTATATGGATACACAATTTAAAAATAATATAGTTATAGATCTTTGATACAACTAATCATTCACAAATCAATATCATATTGCCTTACCTATAAGGTGAACAACTTTAACCCTATCCATATAGTAGTCTTTAGTTAATTCGTATTTCTTAACAAAAATCCTCCAATTTTTATCTTCATCTCCATAGTTGGCGTTCATTACATCTACATGCATCTTTTTATTCTAAATACTTGAACTTTTAATGACCTTTATCCACAAATATAGAAGAACATTTATAAGGTTAACACTTATTAACTTTAATAAAAGATTTTATTAGTTATTTTTCTTTATCAAAATTCTTAATGTCTTGTTTGTTCCAAGAATATCAAATTCCTGGAATCCATTATTCTCATTTTCCCATGTTTGGCAACCATCTGGAAAGTTAGTCAAAGAAAAAAAATTTCCGATCAAAGGAAAAAACTGCCTTTTATCACAGGAAAGTGTTTTCCTTTCCTTGTCAAAAGGAAAACACTTTCCGATCTTTACATAAAACACATATCTGAAACACTTTGTCAAATCCCCCTCTCTCTGTGTCTCTTTCCAAAAATAGAAGCAAGAAGAACAAGAATCATATCCCTAGACACTCTTTATTTCAGGTATGTTTTTATCTTTTTCATTTATAGATCTAGTATGTTTTTCCCTTAAATTTCTCTATTTCTCTATATTATTTCCTTTATATGTTTTTATCTTTTTCATTTATAGATCTGTAAGAATTATAACATGAAATCCTTTGATTTTGTTTAATTTGTTGTATTTGTTTCCAAATAAACTATTATTACTCTCAAACAAACCATAATGGTTTATCTTTTGCCTGTAAATTTTTTTTCCATACCCAGTTTTCTTCTTCATCTTACCTCATCACCTTCAAACGAATTCACAGAAAAAACCAACCAAATTCATCACAAGTAAGCCATAAAAATTATTAAATTTTTTATTGCACATTCAGCAGCTTCTTTATAAAAACCAAACTTCCCCAAACTTCCCCATCCAGTCCCTACCTTGTTTCCTCGTTAGTGGATCCAGGGCAAAGAGAGAGACACAAAGTAAAAGGGAGGAATTAATGAATCTGTTGTTTGTTTTTTTCCCAGCGTTATCAGTACATTTAGCCATGAGAGAGAGGGATGATTAACTGGGAAGGAGGAGTAGGTCATTGAGGTCTAGCCCTCCTGCCCTTGCCCCTTGAATTTGTGATGTTGTCCTGCTTCTTGAGAACAGGGGAATGACGAGAGAAAGCCAGGGGAAGTTAAGGATCGAGAGAGAACAACTGATAGAAAAAGTTAGAGACTTGGTAGAATAAACAGTGAATGGTGAGAGAGAACAGAGAAAACATGAGGGGAAACCGAATACCAAATACCTAGGGGAATTAGAGAATGAGGGGAAACCGACAGAGGGCAAACTAGGGGAATTAGAGAAACCGAATGAGAGAAACCATGGGAAACTATGGGAAAGCAGCAGAGGGGAAACTAGGGGAAACCAAGGGAAATCGATAGTGGAGAAACCAGGGGAATTATAGAAATTAAATGAGAGAAAACAGAGAAACCCATGATGTTGTCTTAATTAAGTTATGGGAGAAAGTTAGAGATTTGCCATGCAAGAGTTGGTGAACGGTGGGGTTTTTTTTTTAATTATACTATATATTTTTAAATTCAATTATAAATTATGTGTTTAGTAAACATAATGAAATCTAATGTAATACAATTATAAGTAGGTATTGTTCCCCTAAAAAATAGAGATTAACAATAAAATCTCCCTAATTTATAACTAATGATTGGGTAGATTAATTTGTTTATCATTCAAATATTATGGACCAGCCTTGCCTACCTATTAGTGCCTAAACTCAACAATCTCCATGGTTATAACTAACAAATCAAAATAGAATAGAATTGAACCTAGCCATGAACTCGATCGTGTGTTGTGTTGTTGCATGCAGGATGATTTTCGAAACTTATTTTTATTTAATTATTTGATAATCATATTATTTTTAAGAATTAATATGATTGATCTTATTGATCGTTGTAAACTTATAAATTGTATATTGTCAGCTTCTTTGAGCATAATTTATTGTATTGATTGTGTAAGTATTTTATATGCTTTTTTAATATTTATTTCCTTAAATTTTTAGATTTTGTTATCAGAAAACTTCACTTTTATATTATGGATAGTAAGATAATTCATGCAGCATGTATGGGAGCAACTGTAATTGTGATAGCTACAGGGGTAGCTATTATTGAACAAGAAAGAAATATAATTTATATACTAAGAGAACCACTTATCAATGCAATTGCTCAACAAGAATTCTATATTGATAGCATTTTGAATCGAGGTGATAGACATTGCGTTGAATAAATTCATATGAAAC
>NW_011499965.1:418667-420377 GCF_000495115.2 Populus euphratica
TTGTTGTTATTATTATTATTGTTGTTGTTTTATTATTGTTGTTGTTGTATTATTGTTATTTATAATTTGTACAATTAACCTCCCTGTGGTTCGACCCCGGTCTTGCCGGGTTATTTATTACTTCGACACTCCTGCACTTGGGAGAATACAACAATCTTTTCGTCGTGTCAGTACCCATGTTCCGATAAATGTTCCTGTTGAGATTCAAGGAAAGTTTCGAGGCCAAAAAGAAGGAACAACACAAAATATTTTAGCAACTATAACTTTTGATTTGAAGTTTATATATGTTTTAGCTGGTTGGGAAGGAAGTGCTCATGATTCACGGGTTTTAGGTGATGCATTATCAAGATCTAATGGTCTAACAATTCCAGAAGGTATTTAATAAAGTATGTATTATATGCAATAAATATATAAAATGTCTTATTACATAAAGATAGTAATATTTTTTTTAATTTGTAGGGAAATATTATTGTGGTGATGTTGGTTACGGTATTCGAAAAGGAATCATTTCTCCTTTTCGTGGAATTCGATATCACTTGAGTGAGTTTACAAAACGTTCACCAGAAAATGAAAAGGAGTTATTTAATCTTCAACACTCGTCATTGAGAACCACTATTGAGCGAGGGTTTGGTATTTTGAAGAGTTGTTTTAGATCAATTGATGGAAAATCTTTTTGGTCTTATGAAACACAAGTAAATGTTGTGTTTGCATGTTGTATTATTCATAATCACATAATGAGAGTTGATCCTTATGACTTTTTTATGGAAGAAATATGTTCGGAAAGTGAACTAATTAGACGAACAATCAACTTAAGTCAACAGGAAGAAAGGGAAGAGAATAGGGAGTGGATAACAAAAGAAGAAATGATTGCATCAACCATGTGAAATGATTATAACACTCAAAGAAACTAGTAATTGAGTGTTAATTATATGTGTTTATTTTTATTGTGTCTTGCTTGAATTTGTATTATCTTTGTTATGTATTTGGAGTTGATGTTGACTTTATTATAAGTTCTTATGTATTTTATGTATTCTCTTTTAAATATTAATTTTAGTTTTGATATGAAATTTATTAAATCTATATATTATATGATTTTATTTTGTATAAATTTGTAATTTCTTTTTTGTAGAAATGAGTTCCACACAGAATGAAAAATGCAAGGGCAGGCACTTCACATGGTCTAAGCTTATATCACACATGTTACTTGAGATATTAGTTGAGGAGGTATTAAAGGAAGCAAACCTCCTTCCATCTTTAAAGCAAAATCTTTTGTTAAGGTGGCTATAAAAATCAATCAAATGTTCAACGTGTAATGCGAGCCTAAGCATGTGGACAATCATCTCAAGACTGTGAAAAGACATGGCAACTGAAAATTATGCCAAATCATATGCTGATGTCAACTTGGAAGAGAACATTGAAGAACAATCAATTTTTGAAGATGATTACAGTTTCGGAAGATATATATGATGAAGAAATAAAGACATGATAAATATTATACTCTTTGTAATTTTTATATTTACTTTTGTTTCTAAAATGTTATACAATGAACTAAAAAAATACATATTCTCAATTTTATGAACAAGCACATCCCAATCATGACAAGTATCTCAATAAAAAACTTGATATGTATGAGGCAATGACAATTATTGTTGGAAAAGACATGACAACTGAAAATTATGCCAAATCATATGCTGATGTCAACTTGGAAGA
>NW_011499965.1:420461-420947 GCF_000495115.2 Populus euphratica
GAAAAGAAACATCTTCCTCTAGTACACAAAAGAGGCAACATAGGAAAATAAATCACATGTATGAAGATGATGGTATTGAAAAGTTGTCTAAACAGATTGGAGATGTAGTATTTGAAATTCAAAGCCTCAGCAAAAATCAACTTGATGTTAACGCGCTATATATGAAAGTGATGAAAATTGAAGGTTTTAATGAGATCACTCTTGGGGATGCATTTGATCATTTGGTCTAAAATGAAATGTTGGCAAAAGCATTTATGAAAAACAAATTTAATTTGAGAAAAATTTGGGTTCAAAATTTTGTGAACTAACACTACTACAAGCCTGCTTGCTAAGATGGTTTGACTATGTTCAAAATTTAGGTTCAAACTATGTTTGTTATTTGACAAGTATGTTTGCTTATTTAATTTGATATAGCATGTTTATGTTTGTACTTTGAACTAATATGTATGTATATGACATCGAAACTTAATATTTATGCATGACTAT